>NW_024080732.1:2826148-3045463 GCF_003009895.1 Hyaena hyaena | reverse complement strand
AAAAGAAAAGAAAAGAAAAAAGAAAGAATACCCCAAAAAAAAGAAAAAATAAATAAAAAATAAAAATTTCACAGCTCATCATTTTGAACACTAAAAAAAAAAAAGATAGTTTCAACTCAGTGTTGCTTCACAAAGTTGAGTATATGGCACTTTCGTCATAAACCTCACAAAGGTTTGAAAACCCTTCTAACTTTGTGAAACGAGATGGCAATTGAAAGATGGTTTCAACTCAGTGTTGTTTCACAAAATTGGGTAGATAGCTCTCTTTCCATAGGCCTCCCATAGGTTTTCTAGCACTTCTCACTTTGTGAAATTAGAAGGTATTTAAGAGACATATTCGACTCAGTGTTGTTTCACAAAGTTAAGTGTATGGAGCTTCCCCATAGGCCTTCATATGTTTACAAATTTAAATATGGCACTTTCCCCATAGCATTCAAACCCTTCTAACTTTGTGAAACGAGATGGTAGTTGAATGATGTTCAAACAAGATGTTATTTGAAAGATGGTTTTACCACAGTGTTGTTTCACAAATTTGAGTATATAGCACTTTCCACATAGGCCCAGTCTAGGTTTTCAAATACATCTAGCTTTGTGAAACAAGATAGTATCAACCCATTGTTGTTTCACAAAGTTAAGTGTATGGCACTTTCCCCATAGGCGCAGCTTAGATTTTCAAACACTTCTTTGAGAAACGAGATGACAGTTGAAAGATGGTTTCAACTCAGTATTCTTTCATAAATTTGAGTATATGACACTTTCTGCATAGGGCCTGCATAGGTTTTCAAATACTTCTAAATTTCTGAAATCAGACGGTAGTTGAAAGATGGGTTCATCTCTGAGTTGTTTCACACAGTTGAATTGAACGCACTTTCCTCATTGTTCCCCGCATGAATTCTCCAACACTTCCAACTTAGTTGAAACAGATGCTAGTTGAAAGATGTTTTCTCTACAATGATGTTTCACATAGGTGAGTAAATGGCTTTTTTGTTAAACCTCTAGGTCTAGGATTTCAACACTTCTGTGCTAAACAAGTTGTTATTTGAAAGATATTTCTCCACAATGTTTTTACACAGCATTGAGTTTATGGCACTTTGCATAAGTAAACCATTTTTCAACTAACGTCCTGTTTCACTGCATTAATAGTGTTTGAAACCTATGTTGGAAACTATGAGAAAAGTGATACGGACTCGTTTCTGAGAAAAAGTACTGTGGAGAAACCATCTTTCAACTAACATTCGGTTTCACTAACTTAGAAGTGTTGGAAAACTTATGCGGGGAACTATGAAAGAAATGCCATATACTAAACTCTGTGAAACAACACTGTGGTGAAACCATCTTTCAAATAACATCTTGTTTCACTAAGTGAGAAGTGTTTGACAATCTTTGCGGTGAACTATGTGAAATAACAGTGAGTTGAAAACATCTTTCAACTGCCATCTTATTTTACAAGGTTAGAACTGTTAGAAAACCTATGTGGGGTTTACATGGTAAGTGCCATATACTACCTCTTTGAAACAACACTGTTGGAAAACCATCCTTTAATGAACATCTCATTTCATTATGTTAGAAGCGTCTCAAAACCTATGCGAGGCCTATGAGGAAAGTGCCATATACTCAACTTTGTCAAAACAACATTCAGTGGAAACCATCTTTCAACTGTCATCTCATTTTGAAAAGTTAGAAGTGTTTGAAAACCTTTGTGGGGCCTGTGTGGAAAGTGCCATATACTCAACTTTGTGAAACAACACTGAGTTGAAACCATCTTTCAACTGCCATTTCCTTTCACAAAATTAGAAGTATTTGAAAGACTATGCGGGGCCTATGAGGAAAGTGCCATATACTCAACATTGTGAAAGAACAGTGATTTCCAAAAATCTTTAAACTGCCATCTTGTTTCACAAGGTTAGAACTGTTTGAAAACCTAAGTGAGGTTTACACGGTAAGTGCCATATACTCAACTCTGTGAAACAAACTTGTGGGGAAACAAACTTTCACATCTGGTTCAACTCACATCTGGTTCAATAAGTTAGAAGTGTTTTAAAACATACGAAGGGCCTATGCATAGAGCGCCCTATATTCAACGTTGGGAAACAACACTTTGGTGAAATCAGAGGTTAGTTAAAAGATGGGTGTTTATGCAAAAGTGCCATACACTCAGTTCTATGAGTAGAACACTATGGGGAAACCATCTTTCAGCTTACATCTTGTTTCACTAAGTTAGAAGTTTTGAAAACCTACGTGGGGCCAATGCAGACTGCCATATACTCAACATTGACAAACATGACTGTGGTGAAACCATCTTTCAAATAACATTTGGTTTCGCTTAGTTAGAATTGTCTGAAAAACCCATGCGGGGTCTATGTGGATAGTGCCATATACTCAACTGTGTGAAACATTTTGATGAAACCTTCTTTCAACTAATATCTGGGGTCACTAAGTTACAAGTGTTTGAAAACCCATATGGGGCCTATGGGGAAAGTAGCATGCACTCAACTCTGTGAAATAACCCTGTGGGGAAACCAAATTTCAATTAACAGGTGGTTTAAACAAGTTAGAAGTGTTTGAAAACCTATGCAGGGTCTACATGGACAGCATCATATACTCATCTCTGTGAAACAACATTGTGTGGATACCATCTTTCAAATAACATCTGTTTTCACTATGTTGAAAGGGTTTGAAAACTATGCAGAAAGAGCCATAGACTCAGCTCTCTAATACAACTCTGTGGGAAAACCGTCTTTCAACTAACATCTTGTTTCACACAGAACTGTTTGAAAATCCATGTGAGGCCAATACTGAAAGTGCGATATAGTCAACTCTATGAGACATTGTGGAGACTAACACCTTGTTTCACGACCTTAGAAGTGTTTAAAAACCTATGTGGGGCCTATGTGGAAAGTGCCATATACTCAACTTTGTGAAACAGTGTGGTGAAATCATCTTTCAAGTAACATCTCATTTCAGAAAGTTAAAAAAGTGTTTGGAAATCTATGTGAAACCTACAGGGAAAGTGCCATATACCCAACTCAGTAAAATAACACTGCCATGAAACCATTTTTCAATTAATATCTCATTTCACAAAGTTAGAAGTATTTGTAAACCTATGCAGGGCCTACATGGAAAGTGCCATATACTCAACTTTGTGAAACAGTGTGGTGAAATCATCTTTCAAGTAACATCTCATTTCAGAAAGTTAAAAAAGTGTTTGGAAATCTATGTGAAACCTACAGGGAAAGTGCCATATACCCAACTCAGTAAAATAACACTGCCATGAAACCATTTTTCAATTAATATCTCATTTCACAAAGTTAGAAGTATTTGTAAACCTATGCAGGGCCTACATGGAAAGTGCCATATACTCAACTCTGTGAAACAAACTTGTGGGGAAACCATCTTTCAACTCAAATCTGGTTTCAATAAGTTAGAAGTGTTTTAGAACATACGTAGGGCCTACGCGGAGAGCACCCCATACTCAACATCGTGAAACAACACTTTGGTGAAATCAGCTTTCTTTTCTTTCTTTTTTTTTTTTTTTACTATCTTTATTTTATTTTGAGAAACCGAAACAGAGAGTGAGCAGGGAAGGGGCAGAGAGAGAGGGAGACACAGAATCTGAAGCAGGCTCCAGGCTCTGAGCTGTCAGCACAGAGCCCGACGTGGGGCTCAAACCCACAGACTGTGAGATCTTGACCCGAGCCAAAGTTAGACGCTTAACCAACTGAGCCACCCAGGAGCCCCTGGTGAAATCGCTTTTCAACTAATATCTCATTTCACAAAGTTAGAAGTGTTGAAAACCTATGCATGGTCTACACAGAAAGTGCCAGATACTTAACTCTATGAAACAACACGGAGGTAAAATTATCTTTAAACTACCATCTCATTTCACAAAGTTAGAAGTGTTTGAAAAGCTATGTGAGACCTAAACGGAAAGTGCCATATACTGAATTCTATGAAACAACACTGTGGTGAAACCATCTTTCAACTAACACCTGCTTTCACTATGTTAAATGTGTTTGAAAACTATGTGGGGCCTACGAGGAGAGTGCCATATTCTCAACTCTGTGATACAACACTTTAGGGAGACCATTTTTCAACCAATATCTTGTTTCACTCAAATGTGTTTGAAAACCCATGCGGCATCTACACCAAATATGCCATATAGTCAACTCTATGAAACACTGTGGGGAAACCATCTTTAAGGTAACATCCTTTTTTGCTAAGATAGAAGTGTTTCAAAGCCTATGTGGGGCCTCAGCAGAAAGGGCCATATACTCAACCTTGTGAAACAACACTGTGGGGAAACAATTTTTCAACTAACATCTTTTTTCACTAAGTTAGAAGAGTTTCAAAACCCATGCTGGGTTTCACCCAGTATATGGAAAGTGCCATATACTCAACTCTGTGAAAGAACATTGTAGTGAAATCATCTTTCAACTGACATCTGGTTTTACTAAGTTAAAAGTGTTTGAAAACCCATGCGGGGCCTACAAGGAAAGTGCCATATACTGAACTCTGTGAAACAACACGCGGTGAAACTATCTTTCAACCAACATCTGGTTTCTCTGTGTTTAATGTGTTTGAAAACTATGCGGGGCCTATGTGGATAGTGCCATATTCTCAATTCTGTTATACAACACTTTTGGGAAACAGTCTTTCAACTAACATCTTGTCTCACAAAGTAGAAGTGTTTGAAAACCTTTGCAGGTCCTACACATAAAGTGCCATATACTCAACCTGTGAAACAACAGTGTGGTGAGATCATCTTTCAACTAACAGCAGGTTTCACTAACTTAAAAGTGTTTGAAAACTATGAAGGGCCTATGCGGAAAGTGGCATATACTCACCTTTGTGAAGCAACACTCTGGTGAAACCATCTTTCAATTAACATCTCATTTCACAATGTTAGAAGTGTTTACAAACCTATGTAGAGCCTACAGGGAAAGTGCCATATTCTCAACTCTGTGATACAACCTTGTGGGGAAACCATCTTTCAGCCAACATCTTGTTTTACTAAGAAGTGTTTGAAAACCCTTGCAGGGCCTATGTGGAAAGTACCATGTACTCAACTCTCTCAAACACCACTTTGGGGGACTCCATCTTTCAACAAACACACCAAACTAACATCTTTCACACATACCACAAAATAATCAACATGTAGCTAACATGCACTAAGATCTACACACCAAACAAACTCCAGACCCATACCATTATACACCACAAAGAGCACCCATAATCCTTACACACTGCCTGTGTAACACATAAGACCCCGATACATAACACACTATCGAAACAAATCATAACATACCTAAAGTACCACAGTCACACTTCTTACATAGACCTGTCATGTGATCTTTCTATATGGCCTATAAATCACAGACACACACTGCATGTACACTACACCAACAATTTACATGTAAAGTAGACAACACACATGCATCACGTACACAAAACATAAATCACACAGACCGAACACCACACTTATATCACACTACATACACAGCACACATATTCCATCCACATGCTTCCTATATGCCACACACGGAAACACATACACCAATGACATACTGCTTGTAAACCACATTCATACACACATCCTGGACATAAACACATCACAGACCTAGCAAGCACAACCCCTGCACATTCCACATATACCAAAATTCTGAACTGCACATACATACACACACACACTACAGATACTACAAATTCAAAATCCACGTGTACACCATTCACATGACACACCTGCCACATGTCACACCACAGCACATACACGTTTATATAGCTAGCAAGCACACTCCACCTTCACCACACAAGAACTACACAGAAAGCACGCAAATATCACACATATATTATAGACATCTTACATATAGACCACAAGTACAGTACACATATATTCCATAACACATACAATACACATGCCACCAAAGTGATCTTTCACATACTCACCAGATACAAACTACACACATACCACACAGAACACATACATCACATCACACACAGATCCACACACACCAAACTTACATAAACCAACAAGCATACATATGACAAACACACACATAGTACAAACATCACACAACACATTTATTACACACACTTCCAAACACCACTCAAACACTACTCACACACCACACATATCACACACACATCAAACAACCACACATATATCAAACAAAACACAACACAAACACTACATACACGACTCACACACCACACCTACAGCACACACACATCTCATACACACAACACACTTATACAACAGACTGACACTACACATGCACTGTAGGTCTAGGGCACACATATGCCAAATATACACCTTGGATGCACAATATATAGAAATCACAGTTTCATTGCACACACAGCACACACTACATGCATCACACTTAGAAAACATATAATTCACAAACACACCATGCACACACACATATACATAACATATACACCACAAATACTGAACAGAGAACCATGTCACCAAACAACATGAAACATTGGCTGCAAACACACATACACACACACACACCCCACATGCATCATACATATAACACTTACATCATACACACCACACACACCAATCAAATGTACCACACTAACAAACACAACACAAACTCACTGCATATGCTCCCCACACACCACACATTTATCACAGATACACCACACATCCAACACACATTCACTAAGCACAAAATACATATACACATGTAACAAACACAATGCCTCAATCCTCATAGTGTCAACATTCACCAGAAACAACACACACACACATATACACACACCAGAGAACTCATATACTGTACATATACGGGTCAGCACACATACTGAATACACAACACATATACACCAAACACTAACTGCATGTTTGTAAAACATATACATGACATAGATCACACACAGACCACATATACTACATATACTCCCAGACATCCCACAAACACTACTCATACACTACACAAATATCACACATACATCACACACAGAACAACCACCAACCACACTTATTCCAAACACAGATGTAGCACATGCACACCACACGTCTACATCACCCACACCATACTTATACCACCACACCACACGTTGACCTCACACACTATACAAAGAACACGCATAGAATTCAAACTGACTTACTCCACCATATGGCATAGCTACACCCCACTCGTACACCATCCAATACATGCCAAAGAAATGCCACAAACAGACAACATGTATATCACATATTCAGTGTGCCCATCACATTCACCACACAGATAGCACACAGTTTACAAATTCACACTGCATACACTGCAGACACAAAAGCTAGACATCACACACAGCCTCACTTACACTACACAAATACCATTCCCATACACACATGTACCGCACTCATGCAAATACACCAGACATTCACAGATCATACACTCTGCATACCCCAGAAACACACATATATCTTATGCACACATCACACCCAAAACACCCATGCTACATATACACCATGCACACACCATGCATATGACATACAAACAAGCCAGGAATATGCCACACCTACAGCACACACATAGCCTGTGTATACTGCACAGATACCACATGCAAAACTCCACATGTGCAACACACACACTGTACACATATACCAAAACATACAGCATGCCATATCCCTCACACAGGACACATATGCCCCCATGCCCCACACATATATGATACACACATTACACACATGCCACAAATAAACCACAGAGACACCTCACAAAGTGAATTTAAACAAATATACATGACATACATAGAACAGACTCACAACCCATACACCACATACACCACACACACCACTAATACCACACACAAAGACACATACATTGATCATTTTCATACATATACTACACACATCTATGCAGAGGCTGCCTGCCTACAACACACATACTCCACACATCACACACGTACACAGACACACACACACCACATATGGTAAACCTATACCACACACATGACACATATACCACAAAATAACCACACAAGTCCCCCCCCAAAGACCACATGTACAACCTCTACAGCAAAAGCACACCACAGTCACACAACATATGTTCTCACATGCACATAACCACAGAAACACCACTCACATAACACCGATACCACACATATGGAAATAAAGCACCTAAGCCAACATAAAAAATGTAACACACGTGCCAAAAATTCATCACACACATTACACACAGAATATATATGACACCAATGAATACATATGACACACACACCAAACAACATACATACAACACAGACATATGCCACATACACACCATAGGTATACCTTCCACACACCCCATGTACACCACACCCATGCTAAGTAGACATGACACACAATATAGCCACCCCAATTTTACACACACTCATATGTACCACATATAGAAGACATATATTTCACTAATATACCTTCCACACACAATTCCACAGCATATACGTCACAAAGGCACTATAATATCACCACACCTTAAACATGTGTGTTTAAACACACATACCATATGTATGTCAACCATTGTCACACAAATAATGCACACCTACACACATTGTACCGACTACACATACTCTGCATATACTGCACATATAAACGACATTCGCAACTCATATATACCACACACATACACAGACAGTTCACAGCATACCATACCACACCATAACCAATACTCACTAAGATCTACACATACAGTGCATTCACACTAAGATATTACACACACACACACACACACACACACACACACACACAAATAGACACAAAGCACAAACCATACACCTACACTGTAGACACACTGCACGTATTCAACACACACACACTCAAACACACCACACAAATACCACTCACAGAAACACATACTTCACACCGCACCTTATTCAACACACACACACACACTCCAATATGCCACACAAATATTACTCACAGGAATACATACTTCACACGTACACACAACACCACCGCTTCACCACAAATACATCATACATATATGTCACACAGCACACACACACCACATGCAGCACATATTCCATACACATGTACCAGACTCCATTTATTTTCCATATATACAACACACACAGAAAACACATGCACCATACACACAAAACAAACCCCATTCTCACCCCACTGATACAATATTCTTTCACACTAATACACACACCCCACATATACTCCACAGAACCACCACATAAATACCACACACACAACAGGTACTTCACAATTTCACGACACACAGTACACATACCTCCCATGAACCACACCTACAACACTCATATTTCACAGACACTGCACACAAGACACTCTGCATATACACCACATCACATATTCACAATGTCACAGTACACACATTCCATATACACCACACACACACATACACACCACGCATACACCAAATGTTATGACAAATATAGCAATGTACACATACAGCATGCATATGCCACACACATTACACCACACACACACATACACACCACGCATACACCAAATGTTATGACAAATATAGCAATGTACACATACAGCATGCATATGCCACACACATTACACCACACACACACATACACACCACGCATACACCAAATGTTATGACAAATATAGCAATGTACACATACAGCATGCATATGCCACACACATTACACATACAGCATTACCGCATATATAACATGCAGGTACAACAACACAATACACAGAACACATATGCCACACACAACATATATACCACACACACAAACAGTATACACATCATATGATAACCACCTATATGGCACACACTCACAAACTATACAGACACTATGTTCACACCACAGATACACTTCACACACAAATCACACATATGAATAAGACACACTAAAAAATCCTTACAGATACCAATAGACATAGTCTACACGTGTGCCACACACATACCACAAACACCACCCACATACACTACAAAGAAAAATCCTTTATCCCAGACCAAAGACACATGACACATACAACACATACATTACACATACACGACAAATATATCACATACATAATAAACACCCACCAACACACACCACACACATAATTACTTCTACCACAGACATGCCACAAATGCCAACATGCACACATACATCACAAAGAACAACCACACATACACCACATATGTGACACACAAACCAAATATATCACAAGCAGTTCACATATACCACACTACGTATATACAATACACAAAATACACATATGTCATGCAAATACCACACATATTACACACACATCTCAAATGCACCACACCTAAGACATGGAGACATGCACATATTACTTACATCACTCCTTCAACACACAAAAACACATAACTACACACTCACCACACACAACACACAGACCACCACACACACATCACTCAATCCCTTCAAACAAGGGTTGCATACACTACACACAACACACATACAACAAACACCAACCACACACATACCAAACACTCACACACCACATGCACCACACACACACCACATATAAGCCAGATCACTCAAATAAAACACACAACATATATATCATACAAACTAAACAGGCACCGCAAATGCATCACACAATACTGAACACACACCACACAAACAATACAGGTGTAACACAAACAGGTTTACGCAACATATGCACAATGGATAAACCACACACAGCACCCATATACACCATCCATGTGACAAATATACACCATGCATACTTAACCTATTTACCACAATGTCACCACACTCACCAATGCACACCACAACACTGCACAAAGATCACATTTAATCCACACATACAAAAGACATACATCTCACTCGCAAACATCAGACACACACCACATAGCTATCATATGTAGGCCATACACACCAATGCCCACACAACAAAAAAAATCTACAGATACACTAAAAGTCCACAGATACACCAAAAACATACCACACATAGAAACTCAGCACAAACATCACAAACACACTATATATACACACCATACACCACATGTTAACCACACATATGACACCACACACACACATACACACACCACCATACCACACATCAAACACTTATGACTTACACACCAAAACACGTGCACACGTATACCACAAACACCAATCATACATATATCACACATGATGTCACAAACCAAACATGCTACCAATAGCAAACATAGACTGCATACAGAATTCACATAGCCCATAGGTCATATTGGTAACACACACAAACTGAACTGACAGCACATATATAGCACATATAGATATATGTCACACATGCACCATAGTTACAACCGCAAACACATCATATCACATTTATATGAAGCCACATGCTAAATAGACACCACACACAACATGTACAACAGAATTTTACCACACACACATACAACACATGCACACATTGCACACATACACTATACTTGACCCACACATATACAACACATATGTCTCACACATGTACACCATACACAAACCACACATACGCCACAGACACAAACCATACACACCAAAGACAACAGATCCAGCACCCATATTCCACTCATCAAAAACACATCACACCTATAATACACACATTACCTATACACAACACACCTGATTCACCTATGCCACACTACACACATCAAACACATATAACATACACATCTGCCCACCACATATACCACACATATGAAATACAATATGCCCACATATACTGCAAGCACAATCAGATTCATGACATGTACACCTCACACACCATACAGATAAACAACACAGATGTCATACACACAAACTCCACACATAATGCATACACCCCCCACATATACCACAACTCTTACCACACACACTCTCACACATCACAGACATAACACACCTATCCTACACACATAGAGACAACCCAAATTCACTGCACACATACCACACAAACAAACATCAAGTACAAACCGTGCACACCACAAGACACTTCACAACCCACACCTACTTCGACTCCATCCCACCATGCATACAGTGCATTTTATCACAAATGTATATTACACACATTACAAAACACACAAACACCACATAAATATTGCACATATACCAAACACTGCACATAAACTACACATACACACAACGCCCACAGCACTCATATCCTGCACATAAAAGACACATACACAGCATGTCTTATCACTTATACTAAACACACAAAGTATATGCACAAGAAACACAACACATATAAACTCCATGCATATGATACATATACCACACCACAGCACACATGCACCACAAATATACCACATGCACACTACACACACTACAGACACTCCATATGAACCACACACATGCACACACACACACTACATGCACTGCCCAAACCATACAGGTCACACAGAAACACACAAACAACATTCCTACACCAGACATATACCTCACATATATCACATATATCACACACATATGTGCATGCACACACACACATACCACATACCTGCCACACACATCTTGCATATCAAACTTCCATCACATATACCCCACACATATATTACACACTCTCACTGATACACACCACACATACTGAACACATAGACATACCATACATATACCAGAAACACACACATATACATCCCATATATACCACACACATACTCCACAGAATACCACACACTCGCCAATCATGACACATATACATGACAAATATAGCATATATAGCACATATAAAACACATGTACCACATGGATGCCAAACATTCATGAGATGTATAACTCACAAACAACAAATACACACACCAAATGCACACAAGCAAATCTGCAAAACAAATATCAACATCACACATGTCCACCCACAATACATAAGACACATATACACACCACACGTGCACCACACACATATACAACACATACACCACACAAATACCACACACTGAATGCGTGCCATACAAATACTACATAAACACACACTACCCGTGGAGAACAAATACACCAGAGATATATCATCATCACAACTCATATGCTATACATACAGCACATAGGAACACACATAAACCTCCTACATATCACTGACACACCACACACACTTTGCACACACTACTCAAATACCATAACCACACACACACCATAATATGCCATGCATATCATACAAAACACACAAAAACACTTAAATCACAACCACATTAAACAGATATCACACACACCACACACAACAATACACTGACACACCACACATATACCACACAGACATCACACAATAACCACACATAGAGAATACTCATTCCACAAGTAAAACACACCCAATAATCTTACCAAATCCAGACCACACACCATACATGTCATACATATAACACATACCTCAACACACCACACACATCACATATACACCATACCTATATTTCACACACATATTCCACATACACACAACACAAAGATAACTTTTATATCACGCACATACCACACATACATACACACACACACCACACAGTCTGTCTTCACAAAATGCACACCACAAATATACCAAATACATACACTGCATCTATGTTACAACATGCCACACATGTACCACACACAGAGCACATATTAGACCTTCATCATATGTACAGCACACATATGCCACACACAAACACACCTAAAGGGCAACACACTTACAGCATATGGAGATATCACAAACACACTACACATTCACCACACAATGACCAGGTACTTACAACATTTACACACACACACACACACACACACACACACACCACATATTTATATAGATCCATAGACATACACTACACATGCCACATGTACAAAATGTACACAGACACTCCACATATACACCACAAACAACCAATACTATTACACACACACACTACATAGATATACCTCACTCTCCATACACGTACAACACATGCACACACTACACATATACCACACACACACTGTGTACATACCACAGACACCCCATCTAGCACATATACATCCCATGTATACCACACATAGATACTCATTCCAATCACAGACACACACACCACATTCTCATCAGATACACACCCACATACTTATATACACACCGAACATAGAGCGCACACCTCAGACATATCCTGGCAACACACACTCAGGCCACACAGAAAGTAGACACATGATACATGCACCACATGCAACTACACGTACCACACTTCCGTGAGAAAAATGTACCACACTTCCATGAGAAAAATGTACCACACACATCTACCACATGCAGATTAACACACAACACATATAGTACTGCCACACCACCTATATACCCCACACACCACCCATATACCCTTCTCAGACCACACCTAGAAACCACACACACACACACACACACACACACACCAAGCACATACATGACACAGGCACTACACAACCCACACACATAAAATAATGATACACACAGCACCACATGTACAACATACAAACACAGACTGTATGTACTCACCACACACAAATCCAATACAAACCAGAAACACCGGAAATAATCCCACAAAACACAAATCAAATACATAACATGGAGACAACCACCCTTATCATACACATGCCACACTCATTGTACACACACACTACACAGAACACATATAGGCCAAATGTACAAGAGATATATACTACACACTCAACACACAGACCACACATTTACCATATACACAAACTACACATACACCACACAGAGACAACATATATACTATACAAACATGAAGACTGTCACAAAACACACCCCCCACACAGACACCACACTCACACTACACGTATTCCATACACATACATAAACCACACAAATACCACTCACACACCACACATATGCAAAACACACATATGATATATTCCCCAAACACAACATAGCTGTTCTATTCATAGACAACACATGTATCACACATATACACTACACACACACTAGAACTGTTAAGGCGCACACACTAAGTATGTGTCACTCATACAACCTGAACCCACATACCAGGTAACACTGCACATACAGCACACACATACTGCACACACTCTGCCCACTCACCACACATCAACAACATGCCCACCTGCAACACATGCAACACTCACACTGCATATATAACACACACATATCACACACAAGCCATCATGCACACACAAGCCAAGCATACACTGCACACACACATGCAACATATGATACCCTTTCACCACACAGACCACACATACATTACACATACAAGACACATATTTCAGACACACACACCACACACACAAAAGACATGCAACCCTTACACCTTACTCCACACATACCACATGCACCACAATTTCAACACATACATATGACACATCTAACACACACACACACACACACCTCACATGCACCAATCCTCACCATACAGATATCACCTCACCATACAGATAACACCATACAGATATGCCACATACACACACCACACATAAACCACAAACATGACATGCATACCACTCACCACACACAACACACATATTCCACACAAAGTCCCACACACATTTGCCACCACAAGCCACACATCACCACACAAACACCACTTATACACCGCATGAACACCACACACACGCCAGACATATAGTATCCACACGTACCACACACAACACACAAAATGTACATATAGCACACACTCACCATAGACCCCAAGCTGATAACACACACAACCCATAGAAGACATGCAAAACACATCACACATACACTGTACCCATGTGTATACCACACACAAATCATAGACCAGCTATAAACCAAAAATACATACTGCACACAGACGGATAGCATGCACATACCTCGTATACAGCACAAAGACCACACATGTCACACACCATACACACAACACACATATACCTAATATATGACACACATTTGCCACTCAAACACTACACATACATGACAGGGAAACCACGCATATATCTCACAAATACCACATATACCACATTCAATCCACACTCACATCACACACATTACACATGCACTATGTCTCTATTACACACACACACACACACACACACCCATTATATGCCATACAGCACATGGAAATAATGCACTCAGCACACATACCACCGCCACACAAACACAAGCACCAATGACACGTATAATACACATATATCACACACATTCCACACCCACACACCACATAAACACCATACTCATCACAAAAATACTAAACAAACATACATACCATATATACACCACACACAGCAAACACATTCATCTCTCACACTCATACCACACATGCAGCACACACCAAAAACACAGTCCACACATATGACACTCACACACATACACACATAGCATGCCAGAAATATACCACCAACACACACAAAACAGATACTTGATAGACTCCTCACATATAACACTTCCACAAAGACCACAAGTAACACCAAAGGAATACATCACAAGCACACCACATATATACCAAATTCATACCACACATTCCATACACATTTATACACCAGTCAACCCAAAAAGTCCACACATACACCATATTCACAGTACACATTCACAACCCCACACATTCACCATACACATACATAGCAAAGGTTTACTGCACACTCACTCACCACAGATATACCAACACACACCAAACATACATCATACACAGATATCAAACACCCTTATACACCACACACCCTTACACACCACACACACAACACAGATATAACACACACATGCAATACATGCAACACACACAACACACAAGTTACACACAAACACCACATATATATCTCACACACCACATACACAAACACAAAACATTTATGAAAAATACATCATACATGACCACATATACATTACACTCAAGACACTTATAACACACATACATGCACACCCTGCACATACCACACACCTTGCACACCACATTACCCACATTAATACTATATACACACTTACATCATACATACACTATGTACACCATACATATAATACACAAACCACATACACACCACACACTCACCAGGTATATGCCACAAACATATGCAACACAGATCACACTTGCCCCACACACCACAGTTATACTCCCTCCAACAGTATTACCACACTCAACGCATACACAGCACACAATTACCAAATGAACCACCACTCATATACTACACAAACACACTACGTACACACATCACACACACCAAACATACACCACATATACAGAAGGCAGATGCCACTTCCTCTACACATATACCACACACACTTCACAGACACAAATGTGACACATATACCACACAGCTACACTATACCTTCACTGAACTCACAGCAACAGATAGTACAAACATATATCTCACCTGGCACATGAATACCACACAAACACATCACCCACTTACCATGTACACATTACATACACGTTACTCAGATGTCTTCCACAAACTCTTTACTGCACACAATACACACACTACACATACACACATACACAAAACCCACACATATACCACATAAACACACTCCGTGTATACATCATATACACATCAAACATATGCCACACACAACACACTTATAGTACACAGACACCATATAAACAATAAACACTCCATGATAATCCATACATATATGACAAAAGACACCATGCACACCACACACACCATACTTGTATTACACAAACTCCACCCATATGCCACACCACAAAACCACACATATACCACATACAAAAGACACACGCCATACAAAGACCACACACAAACATACATTATAAGTGGAGCATACACACATGACACCTATAGCACAATCACAACACCTATACCACACTTACATCACACAGAAAGACACATACAGCACCTATAAATCATCAGCACACCATACACATACCATGCACACCACACAAATGCCATACACAGACAGAAACCACATATACAGAATACCTCCGTATATACAGATCAAGAACATTCACTCAGCCACAACCACTCCAAACGTATACCACAAACACACCACACATGTACCCCCCCAAAACACCCACCAGATGCCACCACACTTTGTGGTTTACTCCCTGAACTGAAACTGTTCTAGTGCCTTTCATGTAGCCTTTCACATACATCTCATAGGCAGTTTGTTGAAACATTCTTTTTCAGTGTGTGCTGGGAGAGCTTGTATGGCAGCAGTTTAGTCTCATCTCTTGAACATAGCTAGGTAAATAGCAAATCATTCTAAATACTCCAGAAAGCAACCTGAAGACCAAGAGAAAAAGGTCCACAACTACAGGGAGAGAAGAAGCCACATCAAAGAAGGCAGGAAGGGCAGAGAGGAGGGTTGGAGGAGAAATGTATCAAGGGTGCTGCAGAGGAGAGGGAGCCCTCATTAAGGAAAAGGGTGAAAGGGAGAGGAGCACACAGGGGAACACACAGGTGAACATTTCCCCAAAGACACATGAAAAGAGGCTCGACATCATTCGTCATCAGGGAAATACAAATCAAAACTACAATGAGATATCACCACACATCTGTCAGAAGGGCTAAAATTCACAACACAAGGAATAACAGATGTTGCCAAGGATGGGGAGAAAGGGAGGCCCTCTGACATTCTTGGAGGGAATGAAAACACTCTTGGTGGGAATGTAAACTGGTGCAGCCACTCTGGAAAACTACCAAGTTGCATCAAATGTTAAGAATAGGACTTCCCCGGGGCACCTGGTGGCTCAGTCAGTTATGCGACTGACTCTTGCTATTTACCCGAGTCAGGATCTCATTGGGCTCTGCAGTGGCAGTACGAAGTTTGCTTGGGATTCTCTCTCCCTCTCTCTCTGCCCCATCCCATCTCTCCCTGCTTCCCTCTCTGCCTCTCGAATAAAATAATTAATTTAAAAAATTACCCCTTAAAACTTAGAACTACCCTATGATCCAGCGAATGCACTATGAGGTATTTACCCAAAGGATGCAAAAACACCAATTCAAAGGGATACAGGCACCCCAATTTTTTTAGCGGCATAATGAAAAAATAACCAATTATGGAAAGGGCTCAAATGTCCATTGGCTGAGGAATGGATAGAGATGTGGTACATATATGCAATGGCATATTACTCAGCCTTGGAATACAATGATGTGGATGGAGGTCGAGAATATGCTAAGCGAAATAAACCAGTCAGAGAAAGCCTTATACCATGATTCCACTCCTATGTGGAATATAAGAAACAAAACAAATAAATGACCATGGTGGAAAAAAGAGAGTGGCAAAACAAGAAACATACCCTTAACTATAGAGAACAAACTGATAGTTACCAGAGGGGAGATGGGTGGGGGGATTGGGTTATAAAGGAGATGGAGACGAAAGAGTGCACTTTGTGATGTGCACTGGCTGTTGTGTGGAAGGGTAGAACCACTTAATTCTACACCTGAAACTATTATGACACTGTATGTTAACTGGAATTTAAATAAAAACTTTAAAAAACATTCTATACTAGCCATAGGGAAAGGCCCCATGCTCAACTGCCCAGAGCATTACTGTGCTTCAAATGACACTCTTGCCCCTCATAGATATATACAGTAACGCTTTCCTCATCACCTCTCTGTGTAGAAACTTGTGCTGTACTGCTGAAAAGTACCCTTTGCTGCGAGAGGGTTTGAGAAACTTCTTGGGAATATGTAGTCAGAAGTATTCTTAAACCCTTGTGTAGAAGCTCCAGGAAATGGCCTAGTGTTAGGTGTCTAAAAGTGCAGTGGTATTATGTAGCTTTCAGTGTAGATCTAGTAGGAACTTTTGTTTAAACCCTCTATATTCGCATGAGGGAATGTCCTTGTTCTTCACTCACAGAAAAACACTTTCCTTAAAGCATTTGTGAATTACCTTCTCATAAACATTCAGGAAGAAATGTGCTTACACGCATCTGTTTAAGCACTAGGGAATACCCATGTGATGAACTGCCTGTTAAGCTGTGTTACAAATGAGAATTTCAAATTCCTTTTACATATATAATTACAAGTGTTTTTCCATTTGTTTGGATAAGCGCTATGGGAGGGACTTCTCTTTGCCTGCCTAACTACACTGTGCTTAAAACGTCTTTCATTTGGCTTTTAACATGCATCTAGCTGGGTATTTTCTTTAAAGTCTCTTTATTATCAAATGGGAATGGCCATACACTTAATTGCCACAAACACCATTGTGGCTAAGGCATCTTTACATTACCCTCTTAGATTCAACCTATAAGAAGCATGCTTAAATCCCTCTTAGGATTTAGGGAGTGTACAAGTACTTAACTGCTTGAAAGAGCCATGTGCTCGGTAAAATCTTCAACTACTTCTAAAATACATGAAGTGACAAGTGTTCTTAAATCTCTTTGTAGAAACACTTATACTTAATGGCTTAAAACTACCCTGTTTCAAGACTGGCTAATGGCTTTCAATACATGCAAGTAAACTCATCAAAACATTCTGTTTGAAGAATAGGAAATGTCCAAGTGCTTAAATGTACAGTGTTCTTCAAAGGGCTTTCATGTAGGATTTCATGTACATGGAGTAGGACCACTTAGTTAAATACTCCATATTTATGGGGCGCCTGGGTGGCTCAGTTGGTTAAGTGTCCGACTTCAGCTCAGGTCATGATCTCACGGTTCATGGATTTGAGCCCCGCATCGGGCCCTGTGCTGACAGCTAGTTCAGAGCCTGGAGCCTGCTTCAGATTCTGTGTCTCCCTCTCTCTCTGACCCTCCCTTGCTCACGCTGTCTCTCTGTCTCAGAAATAAATAAAACATTAAAAAAAATTTAAAAACCCTCCATATTTGTGAAAGGGTAATGGCTGGACTGCATTCAACTTCCTCAAGGGAAAGGTTGTGTTTCACGTGGCTTGCACAGACCTCTGACACAGAAAAGATGTGCTTATAGTAAAGCATTAGAGGATGGTCATGGCCTTAACTCCCTGAATCTGCAGTGTGCTTAAATTCAGTTAACATTTTAGGTCAAGGTAGGAGGACGTGCTCCTAACTCCTCTGTATACAAACTAGGGAAGCTTAATTGCCTAAAGCTACTCACTGCTGAAAGTATCTTACCTGTAGCTTTTCACAGACATATCATTGGAACATTTGTTGAAACAGTGTGTATTAGGAACAGGAATGGCCATGCACTTCGCTGCCTAAAACCACACTGTGCTTCAAGTGTCATTCTTTTCCCCCTTTAAAGTTTTTTTAATTTTCCTATTTTGCCTTGAGTTCAATTTAGTTAAAATACAGTGTTATGTTAGTTTCAAGCGTACAATAGATTGACTCAACAATTCCATATACAACACTCAGTGCTCTTCATGAAAAGTGTACTACTTGATCCCCAACAATTCTTTAACCTGTCCCTCCATCTCGTCTACTCTGGTAACCAGCAGTTTGTTCTCTATAATTTAGAGTCCTTTTTCTTGATTTGTGTCTCTCTTTTTTTCCCTTTGGGGTGTTATTTATATCTGTTTCCCTTAGATCTCTGCTTGTTCTTTCATTTGGGATGAATTTCTCTGTCTTCTCACACTCTTTAAGTCTCTATGCCTGTTTCTGTGCCAAAGAATATGTGTTAGCAATACAGGCAGGCCATGTGCTTAACTGCCAGAAACAACACTGTGCCTGAAGTATCTTTGAGTGAGCTTCTTAGATGTTTCCAGTAAGGAGGGTGCTTACGTAATTCTGTATAAGAAGTAGGAGATGCCTATGTGCTTAACTGCCTGAAAAAGCTGTGTGTTCCCTGGGGATACCATTAACTTTTAAGCTCATGCAGTAGCAAGTCTTCCTAAACTTCTTTGTATCCATAGAACAGAAGGGCTTTATACTCCATGGCCTAAAACTACACTGTGTTTAAAGGGTCTTGAGGGATTGTTTAGACATTGTTCCAATAGCAGTGATTGTAAGAGCCTGAACTTGCACCGTGGTTAAAGCAGATGTCAATTAGTATTTCAGATAAATGTAGAAAGTGTTCTTAACCTCTCTGTAAACTCTAGGGAGGGTCCTTGGGCCTAAGTGTCTGAAATTCCATTGTGCTTAGAGCATCACTCATGTAGCCATCACATACATAGCATAGGATCTCTTGTTGAAATAAGCCGTAGAAAATGACCATGTTCTTAGCTGCCTAGAACTATGTGGTGCTTCAGGTGTTCTTCATGTAGTCTTTTACATAAGCTTTCATAGGAGCTTTTATTGAAACACTCTGTTAGCAAAGGGAATCACCATGTGCTTCTCTATTATATTTTGCATCAAGCACAGTTCAAAAGATTTATGGATACACACAGTCGTAACTATTCCGATTCTGGTGTGGAAGCACTGGAAATGCCCTTGCTCTGAAGTATCTAAATCTACACGGTGGTTAACGCATCTTTTGTATCACGTATAATGGATATCTAGTATAAACTTTTGTTTAGGCCCTGTCTTTTTAGCCTTAGGAGGTGCTTTTGTGTTTAATTGAAGACAAAAGACTGCTTAAAGCATTTTTGAGTTAGCTTCGTGGATTTATTCAGTGAGAAGTATGGTTAAATCCTGGTAAGCACTAGGGAATGCCCTTCTGTTTTTTTAACTATTGAAATACCTGTGTCCTCGGGGCGCCTGGGAGGCTGAGTTGGTTAAGCGTCCGACTTCGGCTCAGGTCAGATCTCATGGTTCATGGGTTCGAGCCCCGCATCAGGCTCTGTGCTGACAGCTCAGAGCCTGGAGCCTGCTTCCGATTCTGTGTCCCCCTCTCTCTCTGCCCCTCCCTCCGCTCATGCTCTGTCTCTCTCTGTCTCAAAAATAAAACTATAAAAAATTTTTTGAAAAAAAAATACCTGTGTCCTCAATGAGGTTTCCAAGTGCCTCCTGAATAAAATGTTCTTAAGCTTCATTAGAGCAGCAATAGGGAAGGGCCTTGTGTTCAAGTGCCTACAATTACACTGTACTTAAAACATTCTTTTTTTTTAATGTTTTTATTTATTTCTGAGAGAGAGAGAGAGAGAGAGACAGCATGAGTGGGGGAGGGTCAGAGAGAGAGGGAGACACAGAATCTGAATTAGGCTCCAGGCTCTGAGCTAGCTGTCAGCACAGAGCCTGACGCGGGGCTCGAACCCACAAACCGTGAGATCATGACCTGAGCCGAAGTTGGATGCCCAACTGACTGAGCCACTCAGGCGCCCCTGTACTTCAAACATTCTTGATTAGCCTTCACATTTGTCTCATAGGAACTTTTGTTGAATCACTATATATTAGCAATAGATGATGGCCATGTACTGAAGTGCCTAAAACTATGCCGTTCTTCACGTTGCTTGCATGAACCTCTTACCATTTAGTGAAAAGTACACCTGGGGTACCTGGGTGCCTCAGTCAGTTGAGCATCTGACTTTTGATATCAGCTCAGGTCCTGATCAGTTTGTGGAATCGAGTTCCACATCAGACCCTGCACTGACAACGTGGAGCCTCCTTGGGATTCTCTCTCCCTCTGTCCTTACCCTTCACGCCTTCCCTTGCTTGCATGTGCCCTCTCTCTCTTAAAAATAAATATAAAAACATAAAAAATAAATCTTTTAAAAAGATTCTCCCTAAATGTACTCCATAAACATTAGAGAAATGCCATGTCTTTTTTAAGTTTATGTATTTATTTTGAGAGAGAGGAGAGGAGAGGAGAGGAGAGGAGAGGAGAGGAGAGGAGAGGAGAGGAGAGGAGAGGAGAAGGCACAACTGGGGCAGGGAAAGAGAGACAGAATCCCAAAGAGTCACCACACCATCAGCACAGACCCCAGGGCCATCAACACAGATCCCAAAGCAGAGATCAAACACATGAATTTTGAGATTATGACCTGAAACGAGATCAAGAGTTGGATGCTTAACCAACTGAGCCATAAAGGTGCTTGAGAAATGCCTTGTCTTAAAAGCCTTGAACTCTCGTGTGCTTAAAGCAGCTGTCAACGAGCATTTTAGATGAATGTAGTCAAAAGTATTCTTAACCACTCTGTATAAACCCTAGGAAAGAGCTTTAGGGTTAATTGCTTGAAACTACACTGTGCATTAAGCATCTCTCATGCAGTGCCTGAGACAGCCAGTTTGCTAGAAAGTCCCTTCATTCTCAACATTCTCCGATTCTCATCTCTTATAAAGAACACTGGTCTTCTATGTATCCACTTTCTTCACCTTGCTCAATTTTCAAATGAGGTTATCCCTAGGGTCCATTCAGAGTTGGGGTCTCCGAGGAATATCCCCTGTTGGAATTACACTTGTGATTTCCATCCCATGCCTGAAACTCAGTCTTTCAGGACACTACCTCTGGCTTACAAATGTCCAGTGTGGACCAGTCCATGTTACTGTGGGACAGATGAAGCCAAAAGAGCCTTGGCATTTTTGTTTCAGGATCACATGGACATCCAGAGCCATAGGGCACTGGAAGGGTTCTAACTGAGAGCTGTTTATGTGGAAGTTGGCCCAGACAGATAAGAAGAGAGCTGGCCTCCTTGCTGGACCTAGCTTGCTGGACCTAGAAGAAATGAAGTTCAACATCTCTTTCCACATTGATCATATTCCCATTAGATGGAAATATTAGAGGCACTTTGGCCCTGGCTACAGCCATTCCCTCTCTCTTTCTGTGTGTTTTTTAAAATTTTAAATGTTTCATTTATTTCTGAGAGAGAGAGCATCAGCAGGTGAGGGTCACAGAAAGAGGGAGACACAGAATCCAAAACAGGCTCCAGGCTCTGAGCTGTCAGCACAGAGCCCGACACGGGGCTCAAACCCACGAATCAGTGAGATCATGACCTGAGCCGAAGTCGGACACTTAACAGCCCACCCAGGTGCTCCTCCCCTTCTGTGTTCTGACGGTCTCCTCATTCACCCTTAGGAAACATGGAGCTGTCACTCACTCAGCTGGCACCCTTGGGTAAGCCGCAAACTCCCACTCTGCTCCTGTGCTCAGTGAGAGCTATCAGGCTTTGCTCTACAAAAAGAAAGGGCGCTTGATGCTTGGCCTGTTGTGCTATGGAGAGTGAAGGGGAGCCGGCTTGTCTCCCTGACCTGG
The DNA here is from genome assembly GCF_003009895.1 of Hyaena hyaena. Lineage (NCBI taxonomy): Eukaryota > Metazoa > Chordata > Mammalia > Carnivora > Hyaenidae > Hyaena > Hyaena hyaena. Next base: position 3,020,720 of record NW_024080732.1, on the reverse strand, counting down.
ATGATTGAGATGCCTTCATTCTGAGAAGCAGACAGTTTGCCCAAGGGCAGTGTGAACGGGGAATGGATCAGCATTGGAAGAACCCTTGTCAGGAATTAGGGAACCAAGCCCTTGTTGCAGATTCCTGAACAGGACCCATCAGAACCCAATAGCTCCAGCTCAAAAACCATGACCTCCCTCAACTGATAGGAAAAGAGGCAGGGATCGACAAAGCCAGAAATCACTGGCTCCTCAAGAACGAATGCAGACTTTTTGCTGACCGGGCTTCCAGGTGTAGTCCTTCAGAGGGCTTCCTTGGCCTAAGCCCACAGGACTTTCTTATTCTGGATACAACCTGGTTGATAGGAGACTTCCTTAGGTACTTCATTCTCAGGTTTCTCCAAATCTCATGTGTAATGAAAAACCCCGCTAGTGTGTGTCTCCATTGTCACTCTTCAGTCCTTTTGATGAAAGATGGTTTGCATGGGAACTATTTCGAGACAGTGTCTCAGATTAATATCCTCTTGTTTGAGCCTGGGGTTTTGGTGGTGTCCTTTTTATGGTGATAGAAGTGTTGCATTGGGCCTTTCTGAATTTGGTTTCAGAATGATGTGACCCTCCCCAAACCCAGGGTGTGTGGAGATGCCCAGGGAAAATGCTTGTGGGTGGGCTAAGCCAGATGGTGGAGGTGGATTCCACCTCCTATGTGGGACAAGGGGAAGGAAGGGTCTGAGTCTCCTTCCTTGGTATCCCCCATGCCAATTTGAATACACAGCTTTGACTCACCTTTTTGTCATTCTTCTTCCATTGCTACTTTCCTAACTTAGTCTCAGTTCACACAAGTAGACTGTGCATCTCTCCCCTATACCACACAAGGTCCTGGTGTGGAGGTGAGTTTTGAAGTCTTTCTGAGGAAACACAGGGCTCTCAGTATCTGATATCCTAGAGGATTGCTAATCCCCCTCTTTATGAGCCCTTGGTGCTGGGTAGGCTACCATATCATGGGAATGGGTAGCCACATGGAACTCCATCCCTAGAGGATGAAGCTACCCTCATTCGAAAGAATAGTCTGTGCATGTACAGCACACTCCAAGACCTGATCAGCACACAAAATACCTTTTGAATAAATAGTGCACCAAGGCCCCATTCCCATCTCTTGATTGTCACGTGGAAGCACATTCCTCATGTCTCAGAGACTCTGCTGCTCCTCTCGATGGATACAATGGGCAGAAGCACACCAGAAGACAATGTTTCCCTCTGTTTCTCGAGGGAGAACAGGGGCCTCTTGTTCACAGGGCTCCCAAGGACATCCTTTTGAACACTCCTGTAGCCAAAGACACCAAAAGGTTCTTGTGATTCCTGAGCAAGCCAGCTTGTGAATACATTGATCTAGTCAAGTTCTTCTAAACATGACCCAATTCCCATCCTTCATGAAGAACTGTGGCCCTCCGTGTATCCAGTTTCATGATATTGCTTTATTATCCATCAGGGTTCATCTCAGGGTCCAACCAAATTAGTCTTTCAGAGTACTATCTGCGACTTGCAGATGTTCAAAGGGGACCAACCCTTGTGATTGTGGGCCAGGGGGAGCAAAAGTGGCTCTGGCCACTTGTTTTAGGACTACATGGACATCCAGAACCCTAGGTTCAGATTCTGTCCCACCAAGAGCATTTTGTGGGGGATCTGGGCAAGACATATTAGTGAGAATCTGGCTTCCTTGCTTGGCCCAGGGAAATGAAGATAAACATCACCATGAAACATGGATACCATTCCCATTGGATGGAAATATTGAAAGTCCTTTGGTCCTGGCTGCAGCCATTCCCTCTTCCTTCCTGTATCTCACTGCATCTTCATTCACCCTTAGGTGGCATGGAGGTGACACTCAGCAGGCACCCAGGGATGGGTGTTGGGTTCCCACTCAGTCCCGTGCTCAGTAACAGCCATCCCCATCACATACCCCAAAGGAGAATAGCCCTCCTATTCCTGAGCTTGGTGCTTGGCTGTTTGTAGCAGGTGGTGGGGGAAGGGGAGCCAGCTCGCTCCTCGCTCTGACTGATTGATGTACCTTCCTTCTGAAAAGCAGACAGTTCACACTGGAGCAGTAGGCTGCAGAAGTTGGTCAGCATAGAAAGAGCCCTTTATAGGAAAAGGGAACCAGTGCTCTTCTCCACACTTTGGAGCCACAGCTGGAAGCACATCCCAGCTACAGCACTGTCATTGCTCATACCAATCCATGATGGAAAAAGCAAGAAAAAAAGACCAAGTCTCAGGGCTTTGTACGTCCTTCTGAAGGAAGAAGGCATCCCTTTGCTGACTGGACTCCCAGATGGAGACACTAGAGTTGGTTGTTGCCTACGCCTTCTGATGTTTCTTCTTCTTCTTAGGGCCAGATTGCTAGCAGCTGGTTCTGGGACCTCCCTTCTCCATAGATATCCCCATCCAAGTTCTGCAGAACTCTGGCCCTTCTTATCCACCTTGACACATCTCTGCTCTCTTGTAGAAACAAGGTTATTCCCGCAATCCATCACCGTCAGCATCTGAAGAGTCTTATCTTCTGCTTTCCACCTGGAAGTCTGGTCCAGCCCTTGTGACTAGGAGAGAAGTTTTGCCACAGGGCTCCCTTCTTCATGAATTCACTGGGTTTCCAAAGTATGTGGGCATTCAGAGGCCCAGGGCATTTGAAGGGGACCAGCAGAGGATGCTTGGTGTGTGGGCTGGGCCAGAGATTTGGGCAGGGAGCTGGCCTCCTCTGGGCTGAGGGCAAATGAAGCAAGGCATCCTCTTTCCAAGTGAATCTCCATTCCCAATGGCCTACCTGGCCCCCATTTCCTTCCCCTTGCTGTATTTCTGACAATTTATTTTTGTCTCCCTTAGGAGCCATGGAGCCATGGAGCCCACTCAGCTGGCACCCCTGGGTAGGCTGCAAACTCCCCCTCTGCTCCTGTGCTCAGTGAGGGCCATCAGGTTCTGCTCTACTAAAGAAAAGAAGGCCTTTAGTACCTGCATGCTTGGTGCTTGGCTTACTCTGCTATGGAGGGTGAAAGGGACCCAGCTTGCCTCCCTGACCTGGATGATTGAGTTGCCTTCATTCTGTGAAGCATACAGTTTGCACACAGGCAGGATGAATGAGGAGGGAGTCAGCATTGGAAGAGTCCTTGCCAGGAAATAGGTAACCAGGCCCTTGTTGCAGATTCCTGAGTAAGGGCCCTCCAAGCCCACCAGCCACAGCTCAAGCACTGCTGTCTCCCTCAACTGATGGGAAAAGTGGTCTAAAGAAAAAAGGCAGGCTTTCTGCTGACAGGGCTCCCAGGTGTAATCCTTCAGCGTGCTCTTTTGGCCTAAGCCCACAGGACTTTCTTATTCTGAATACAACCTGGTTGATAGGAGATTCTATGGGTACTTCATTGTCAACATTTCCAAATCTCATGCATGATGAATAACTCTGGCAGTTTGTATCTCCACTGACACCCCTTAGCCTCTTTGATGAAAGAGGCTTTGCATGGAAACTCTTCCAAGACAGAGTTTTAGAGAAATATCCCCTTTTTTCAGTTTGGGGGCTTGTGGTGTCCTTGTGATGGTAACAGAGATATTGCATTGGGCCCTCCTCAGTTTGGTTTCAGAATGATGTGGCCCTCTCCAAACCTAAGGTATGTGAAGCTGCCCAGGGAGAATGCTCGTGGGTAGGCTAAGCCAGAGGTTAACGGTGGATCCCACATCCTGAGTGGGACCAAAGGAAGGGAAGGTAGCGGTCTCCTTCCTCAATTTCCCCCGTGCCCATTTGAATGGATAGCTTTGACTCTCCTTGTAGTCATTCATCTCCCATTGCTGGTTTTCTAATTTGGTCTCGCTTTGCGCACTGAGACCATGTGACTCTCCCATATACAACTGAGTTGCAAGGATTATAAATGAATTTCCAGTCAGTTCATGACCCAATGGAGAGCTCTGAATGTCCAATGTCCCAGAGAACAATTGATTCACATGTCCCTGAGCTCTGGTTGCTTAGTAGTCCATTATAGCTATAGTAAATTTATCTTCTTTGGATACAAGAGTCTCCCTTGAATTGTCTGTTTCTTGCTCTTTCCCATTAGAGGACAGGGGCAGCAGTGAGAAAGATGTGGCTTTTTTGGGCTCCTGACTGATGGTCAAGTGCTTAGAAGCCTGCCTGGGTCCAGTCTTCACTTCAAAGCCCCTTTGGGCACTATGCAGGGCCTGGAGAAGAGTGCACATGCACGAACCACCTAATCTGCAGGAAGAAGGTATCTCTTTCAGACAGGGCAGGGAGGTCAGCTGGTTATCCATCCCTGCAATTACTCTAGCTGACTAAGCACCAATCCCCCAGAAACAGAACGGCCTCCCTTCCTCTGAGATACCAACATTGAGAACTCTCAACTGGCTCAGAAACTGACTGGTAACTCCACACAAATATTTGGACCGGGGCTGTGTTCCTGACACACACCCATGGAACCTGGAATATTCTGGTTTAGAGTACTCTTGCCTTGAATGGCTCCCACATAGAACCTAGCTTGAAAAAAATAGCAATAAAATGCAAATAGGCACCCTAGAGACCAAAGGTCTTCATTACAGGGGAGAATGGGTTCAAGTTAGAGTTAAGCACATACTCCTATTTCCTGGCAGGCTGTCTGGCAAGTAAGAAAAAACACGCGAGATGTTGTAAAAGGAAACCTCCATCGGCTACACCTGAGAGTGAAATTCTGCAGGACGTCTGTTATTCTTTCTTCAGAAACAAGGGAAACTGGATTTGGTGGTTTTCCCTGTTCTTCCCTTCGGGAAATAGATGCACCATTGATGCAGAGGCAAGGGGTTCCTGCTCCCAGAGGATTCTCAAGTGTTTGGAACCTGGACCTGATGCAGGAGTTCTTTTAAAGAGCCCTTTTTTGTGCTGACCAGGTCCTGAAGCATAGAGTGCCTACAGGAACCATCTGTGAGAGAGAATGAAGGGAGGTCTACACTTCACCACACTTACCAGAGCTTGCAAAGCACCAAGCACTCAAGGACTAGAGGACCATTCTTCCTTTATTTTGAGGTAGCTATTTGCTCTCACATAGTACAGGACCAGAGTGAGAGTTTAGCACCAAACTTTGGGCTCTGCTTGTTTGAAATGAAAGCCCGATGTACCCTGAATGTGACCCAAGACTTTGAAAATAGCAAATTGGTGAGAATGGCTACAAGGGAGACCAAGACTCTGTATTACAGATGGGAATGGGATAATGCTGGGCATGTCTATTGACCTCATTTGTCCTTGCTGCATGTGTAAGTAAGGCCAGTCCCTCCCCAAACTTCTAGGACTGCCTGAAGACATCCATAGATACCCTGCTTGGCAACTTCATATGCTCTAGGCCTCTAATTGTGAAGAGAGTTCTAATGGGAAGTTACAAGTGGACCTGTTGCCAATCTATGCCTTAGTGACCAAGACTCAGCCAGAGCCCCCAGGTTAAAGTGGAGGATATTGCTCTGAAACACTGATGCTGAATGGAGACCTGCAAGATCCTAGTTTGAAAAGAAAAAAAAAAAAGAGCTAAAGGGTGGAAATAGACAGAGGACCAGAGTGCTTCATTACAAAGGAGAGCAGAATGAAACTGAGAAGGACACGCCTAGCATTATCTTCTGAGAAGCTGTTGTCCATGGTACGAAACACCCATGGGCAGGGGCAATGGGAAACATCCATTGCCTACACCTGGGGGCTCAGTTAGCATGAGGCCTGCAACTTTTCTTTCAGAAATAGAAGGAAGGCTCCTGATTTTGGCTCCTTTGTATGCCCTACCCCTCAGGGCATTGAAAGAGCAGTGATTCAGTGGTAGCAGGTTAGTGGTCCTGGGACCACTATGAGATTTAGATATCCTAACCAAGTCATGGTGCAGTATTCCTTATAAGGTCTTTTTAGGGCTGAATTGTCCTGCAGTCTAGTGTGCATGCCTGATCCATCTACCCTAGAGGATGAAAACATTTCAATCAGCCAGACAAGCCAGCTTGCCTCCCATTACAGAGATTACCAGGGCCAGCCACACAACAGGCACTCATGGACAGGAGGGTCATTCTTTGGGATAAAGTAAGTGATTGCTCTCACATAGCACAGGACCAGAGTGGTATTTCATCACAAATCCTGGATGTTGGTTATGTGGCTGACAGACCAATTCCACCTGGTTGTGACCCCTGACCTAGTTAGGAAAACAGAAAATGGATGGGAAGGACTAGAAGGAAGGCCAAGGTTCTACATTTTAGAGATTAGCATTAAGCTGGGAAATAAATGTCTAGCATAGTTTCTCCTTCAATCAAAAGTAAGGCACGCTCCCTCTCAAGCCCTGGCATTGCCTACACATGAACATTCTGCTGGGCACCTTCAAGGGCCCTATGCCTCCCACTGTCAACATACTTTTGAAAGGTACATAATGAGGGATCTTGTGTCCCAACCTATGCCAGAGACATAAAGACTTGGCTGGATTCCCCAATTTAAAGGAAAAGATATTTCTCTGAGACAATGGCTCTGAATGGCACCCAGGGAGAAATTACTTTGCAAACAGAAAAACGGTATTCATTGAAATGAAAATAGGGAAGGCCAAAGTGCTTCATTGTTGATGAGAATGGAACAGAGATTAGAATGAAGTGTCTAGAATGACAATTTCCTGGCAAGGTTCTGTCTAAGGAGTAAGAAACATCTGTGGCCAGAGACAAAATAACCCTCCAAAGGTAAACCTCCTGAAAGCCCAGTCTGTAAGAGGTCTGCATGTTCCTTCTGAATGAGAGGGGCCGCTTCTTGCCTTGGCTGTTTTTCCTGCCTGTCCCATCAGGGGAAAGAGGCAGCAGGGATTCAGGCTTAGTGGGTCCATGCTCCAGGCTGTTGCACAAGTGTTTTGAACCATTGCTGTGGCTCATTAGGTTTTGAAGGGCCACTTTCTGCACTGCCTAGGTCCCGGAACATACTTCATATGCATGGATTGTGTGCTTTTCAGAATCTGAAGCCAAACACTAAGTGCTCTCTGACAGTAGGGCAATCTTTCCTGTGGGTTGTCAAAAACTAATTACTCTTGGTTAGCACAGAAGCAGCATGATAACTCACCACCAATCCCTGGGTGCTCACTGTGTGATTTAAGTCTCACTGACCCAACCAGCCTGCAAACCAAGTCTTAGTTATCAAATAGCAATGGGATGGGAATGGTTCTATAGACAGCCAAAGTTTTATTTTAGATGAGAATGGAAGAAAGCTGAAAGTGAAATGTCTTGCTCCATTAGCCCTTGCCTCAGAAATGAGGAAAGCTGCCTTCCAACACTTTTGGACCTAACTACACACAAATATTATGTGCTGGGAATCAGAGAACTCTAGATGCTGGCGAGGATGTGGAGAAACGGGCACCCTCCTACACTGTTGGTGGGAACGTAAACTGGTACAGTCCCTCTGGAAAACAGTGTGGAGTTTCCTCAGGAAACTAACAATAGAACTCCCCTATGACCCAGCAATAGCACTGCTAGGAATTTACCCAAGGGATATAGAAATGCTGATGCATAGGAGCACTTGTACCCCAATGTTCATAGCAGCACTCTCCACAATAGCTAAAACATGGAAAGAGCCTAAGTGTCCATCAACAGATGAATGGATCAAGAAGATGTGGTTTATCTATACCATGGAATACTACATGGCTATGAGAAACAATGAAATCTGGCCATGTGTAGCAACATGGATGGACCTTGAGGGTGTCATGCTGAGCGAAATAAGCCAGGCAGAGAAGGACAAATATCATGTTTGCACGTATAGGGGGATTAGGAGGAACTTGACGGAGGAACAAGGGGGAGAAGAAGGGCGGAAATGGTGGGGGAAAGGGAGAGAGGCAAACCATGAGAGACTCTTGAATGCTGACAAAAACTGAGGACTGATGGATGTCGGGGGGAGGGGGGATGGGCATGGAGGAGGGCACCTGTGGGGATGAGCACTGAGTGTTATGTGGAAACTAATTTGACAATAAACTATTTGTAAAAAAAAAAAAAAATTATGTACTGGGTACTTTCCACTGACCTACATCAAATATTTTCATTATAGATCTGGAAGGCATGTTGCAGGGCTCCTATGGCCCAACATATTCTGCTGTCACAATAATTCATCCAGAATCCATATTAAAATCAGAGGGAATTCTTCTAAACCATGGGCCCTAATTGGTCCACGGCAGATTCTAGTTTTAAAAAGAGTAAAAGGGGGCACATGGGTGATTCACACAGTGAAGTGTCTGACTCTTGGTTTCAACTCAGGTCGTGATCTTTCAGTTCGTGAATTCAAGTCCCATGCTGGGCTTTGTGCTGTCAACTCAGAGTCTGGAGACTGCTTTAGATTCTGTATCTCCCTCTCTTATCCCTTCCCCCTGCTCAAAATCTGTCTCTTTCCTCTCTCTCTCTCACTCTCTCTCTCTCAAAATTAAATAAATATTTAAAAATATTAAAAGAAGAAAGGGTGGGACTCCTGGGTGGCTCAGTTGGTTAAGCATCGGTTTATCGCTAAGGTCTTGATATCTTGGTTTGCAATCTAGACCACTCACATCAGGTTCTCTCAAGTCAGCTCAGAGCCTGTTTAGATCATCTGTCCCCCTCTCTCTCTACCCCTCCCCCACCTGTGCTCTCTTTCTCTCTGTCTCTATCTCTCTCTCTCAAAAATAAAAATAAACACACAAAAAAGAGAAAAGTGTGAAAATAGATACGCAAAGGGACAGTGTTCCTCTGAGAGATGGGAATGGGATAAGTCTGAGGGTTTTCACCCTAGTGAAGATCTCCTGGCAAGCTGACTGTCTCAGGTATAAGAAACACATATGGGCTACGGCAAAGGGAAACCTCCATTGTTTCCAGTGGGAGCTCTCATGGCAAGATGCCTGTATTCTTGAGAAAGAAGGGGAAAGCTTTTGGAGTTCTCTGTCTTCTCTTCCCATCCTCTTGGAAAATAGAGGCAGCAGTGATTCAAGGGTAGTGGGATTGTGCTTGTGTTTAGAACTGGGCTGTGGAGCAGTAGTTCTTGAATGGTCTCTTTCAGTGCTAAGCAGGTCCTTCAGAATACTGCACATGGGTGAACCAATTGCTCTTCAGCGTGAAAGCATCTTTAAGGGCCTGGGATGGAGACATGTTGGCTAACCATCATTTCTTTGATCAGCCAGCCAAACAGCCAGTACTCCCAGCAGGGGCATTTTTTCCTTTGGGATATCAGAAACTGATTGACCTTGGTTAGCAAAGAGCAGAGTCAGAGCTCATTAGTAATGTCTGGTACTCACGATGTGGGGGACAGCCTCATTAGGTTTGCCTGGGACCCAAGACATAGTTATCAGTACAGCCAGGGAATTGGAATGGCTACACACAGGGCCGAAGTTTTTCATTTCAGCTGATAATGGGATAGAGCTGAGAATGAAATGTCTAGCTCCATGTTTCTCTTGTCCTAGAAGTGAGAATAGCTCCCACCTGATACCTCTCTGACCCTGACTACACACAAGCATTCCTGCTGGGCACCTTGAAATTCCCTGGGCTTATCTTTGTGAATAGAGTCCTGAAAGGCAGTATATGAGGGTCCCTGTGGCCCATTGTATCCCAGAGTGACAAGAACTTGGCCAGACTCCCTAGATGAAGTAGAGGAAATGTCTCTGAGACGCTGTGCCTGAATGGACAACAGGGAGAACTTAGCTTGAAAAAGAGCCACAAAGTGGAGGAGAATACACAGAAGGCCAAAGTTCTTTATTAACAGAAGAGAAGATGGTATAGCAAAACATGAAGAGACTAGCACAATCTCCTGGAAAGACTATTGTTTCAGGAGTAAGAACACTGTGTGGGCTAGGACAATGGAAAACCCCCTGCATGTTTCCTTCAGAAGAAGAAGGAATGTTTCTGGAATTGGATTGTTTTCCCCTGTCCTCTGAGGCAGTCATGATACATAGTTAGCAGGTTCTGGCTTGTGGCTGATCCTCAAGTATTTGGGAAGTGGCTCTGGTGCACTGGTCCTTGAATGGGCTGTTTCTACACATTCTGCCAGTCCTGAAGGTAACTGCAAATGGGTGGACGGTCTGCTCTGAAGAATGAAGGCATCTGTAGTAGCCAGTATTTGGGAGTTCTGCTATCTTACTCTTACCATGCCAACTCCAGCCTTTCAAGCACCAAGTCATCAGTGACAGGGGTCAGTGGATCCTTTTGTGTATCAGAAACTGAATGCTTTCAGTTAGCATAGGAGCAGTGTGGGAACTTTCCACTAATCCCTGGTTTTTCACTGAGTTATTGACAGGCCCACTGTGCTTAGTAGGAACCAAGATATAATTAGACAAAGTGCAAGGGATGGGGCACCTGGGTGGCTCAGTCGGTTAAGTGGCTGACTCTTGCTTTCAACTCGGGTCATGATATCACAGTGGTGAGGTCAAGCCCCACATCGGGCTTTGTGCTCACAGCGTTGAGCCTGCTTTGAATTTTCTGTCTCCCTCTTCTGCCCCTACTCTGCTCATTCTCTCTCTCTCTCTCTCTCTCTCCTCTCTCTCTCTCTCTCTCTCAAAAACGAGAAATGTTTTTTACAAGGTTAAAAAAGAAAGAAAGGAAAACAGCGAGGGAATGCGAATGGACACGCAGAGGGCCAAAGTTTTCCTTTCCTATGAGAAAGGGATCAAGCAGAGAATAAAGGGACTAATATAATCTATTTGAAGCTGGCCGTTTTCAGAATAGGAAGCACCTCTGCCCTGAGGAAAAGAAAAAACACCACTGGTTTAACCTGGAAGCCCAGTCCAGAGGAAACTTTCTTCTCATTCAAATGAGAATGGGATACAACTGAAAATGTACTTTATAGCTCAATGTTTTCTTATTCCTGAAGCAGGACTGGTTTTCTCTTAACTCTTCTGAGCCCTCCTACATGCAAAAATTTCATGCTGGGCACCTTCAAATGCCCTAGGTTTCCTCATGTACCATAGTTCTAAAACACAAGTGGTTAGAGGCCCTGTAGCCCAAGGTATTTCAGAGTCCAGAGAACTTGACCTAAGTCCTCAGTTAAAAAGAGACTGGATTGTTCTTAGCATCTGGCCCCAAATGGCTACCAGACAAAACCTCATTTGAAAAAGAGACCAAAAATGGACATGGATATACAGAGCTCCAATGTTCTTTCTTACAGAGGAGAATAGGATAAAGTGAAGAATAAAGAGACCAGCATAATCTCATGTGTAAGACACACCAATGGTTTGGGTCCAGGGAAATGTCCATTGACTACACCTGATGTCCCTACTGCAAGAAACATTCATCCAGAAGGTTGGTAAGCCAGGAATTCTTCTGGCCATGGCCATTTCTCTTACCCTTCCTGTCAATAATAGATGCAATATTCCTTCAGTGATTCAAGGTCAATCTCCCCGCTGACCTTCAAGTGTTTGGAACCAGGCTCTGGTGCATGAGTCCCTGACCGAGCTCTTTTCGCACTGATCCATATTTGGGAGGAAACTGCCCATCTGAGAGCCTTCTGCTTTTCAGAATGATGGCAGCTCAAGGAACTTGGCAAGGGACACAATCAGGGTAAACATCATCATGCCACTTGCAGCCTGTCAAGTACCACATTTTCAGTGAAAACAGAGTAATTTTCCCTTTGAGATATCAGAAACTGATTGGTCTCGGCTAGCACAGGCAGTGAGGGGGAGCTCTCCATTAATCCCTGAGTGCTGTTTATGTGAGTGACATCCCCCATTTCTCTGGAGTGAGACCCAAGACCTCGTTAGAAATTCCACAAGGGGATGGGAACCTATGGAGGGCCAGAGTTCTTTCTTTTAAGAGAGATATGGGATATCACTTAGAATGTGGTGCCTCACTTCATTTCGCCTTGCTGCAGGATTGAGGCTGGCTCCATCACTCTTCTCTATTCCTGCCTACTGCAAATATTCTGTACTGGGCTCCTTCAAATGCCCTATGTCTTTTGTGGCCAATGCAAGGCTGAAAGTCAAGCCCTGGAGGTGGGCCCATGTTACCCAACTTTGGTCCAAGTTGGGAGAACATGACCTGACTCCCCACTTGACAAGAGAGGACATTGCTCTTACATTCTGGCCCTGTATCCCCATAGTGAATGCCTACGTAGAAAAAGTGCAAGGGGATCGGAATGGAGACATCAATGGCCCAACTTCTTCACTGCAGATGAAGACAGCATAATGCTGAGAATGAAATGAGTAGCTAAGGTTCTTCTGGCCTCACAAGGGAGGCCAGCTGCCGCCCGGCTCCTCTGGACTTGGCCGATGGGCAGAAATTCTGTTCTGGGCACCTTCCAATGCCTTAGGCCTCCCTTGATCAACAGAGTTAGGAAAAGCAAGTTTCAAGGGGCCCCATTGCTCAACCTATCCCTGAGTAAGTTGAGCTCAATGCGACTGTCCAGTTAAAAACTGAGGAGATCTCTCATGGACGCTGGACATGAATGTCACACAGGGAAGACCTAGTTAGAAGAAGGGGAAAATGATAGACATGGAGTGCCAAAGTGTTCCTTATCAAATGAGAATGGAATAAATCTGAGAATGAAGTGACATCACACCCTTTTGGCAAGCTGGCTGTCTTGAGAATGAGAAACACCTCTTGACCCTGGGGCAAAGGAATTCTCCATTGGCTACCGTGGAAGGTTTGCTATAATTCCTCCTTTGTGACTTCAGAAAGGGATGAGAAGCTTCTGGCATTGAGTGGATCTCTACTGTGGTTACAGTCACCAGTGGTTTTGGTGTAATCGGTTTTGGCACTTAAGTGTTTGGAATCAGGCTCTGTGGAAGTATTCCTTGAACAGGTAATACTCTGGCCAATTCTGGAAGCTAATTACACATCTGGGAACCATTTGCTCTTCCATATGAAGTCATCTCAAGCAGTCAGGGGAGGGAGGCATACTGGGTAACCATGCCAAACCCCACAATCACAGTAACAAGTAGTTAATCTTTCCTTGGGGATATCAGAAAACTGATTGCTTTACACCAGCATAGGAATGGAGTGGGAGCTGGCCACCAATCCCTGGGCATTTGCTGCATGAATGAAAGCCCTGTAACATTTCAATGTGAGTCAAGACCTTCTTAGAAAAACAGCTAGGGGATCAGAATGGATACATGAGAGGTCAAAGGTCTTCATTTCAGCAGAGAATGGGATTAAAACTTACAAGAAACTGACAAGCTCTGTAGCTCTTCTCCCCACAACTGATGATGCTTCCTTCCAATTCTTTGGCTTTGCCTATACACCAACATTTTGTCTGGCAACCTTCAAGTGCCCTATGTCTTTTTACTGTCTAAGTGTTTCTAAAAGGCAAGTCCCTAGGGGCTTTTGGCCCAATGATGCCAGAGTCAGGATCACTTGGCCAGGCTCCCCAGTTAAAATGAGGGGAGATTGCTCTTAGTTCTGGCTTTGAGTTCCCAACAGTGGGGACTTATTTTTTTAAAAGATCAAGAAGATGGGAATGGATACATAGAAAGCCAAAAATCATCATCAGATCAGAATGGAATAATTCTGGGAATAAAGAGAATAGCATAATCTACTGGCAAGCTCACTGTTTTCTGAATGAATATATTCACCTGGGCTGGGTAAATGGGAATCATCCATCTGCTTGAGGAGAGAGCAGAAGGCATGCTGAGGGCCAAGCATAACGACCATTACCTGCCCCCTCCCCCCAGGTGGGCTATGAGTGACATTCCTCAGGCACTCCTGGCTACCCAAGGGCAAAAGAAAGGACAGAAAACAAATACTTATACTGATAGATCCTCCATCATCTTAGTAAATATCAGGAAAAAGTCAGGAGCCTAATCTCTAGAAACCTATAGACTCAATTTCCTGGAGCCCCAAATCACCCTGTCCTGAATAGTGATTCGAGGAACAAAGGCAGGTAGGAAATGGCAGATAAAACTGAATTTCCCGGGGCACCTGGGTGGCTGAGTCCCTTAAGCCTTCGACTTTGTCTCAGGTCATGATCTCACAATTCCTGGGTTCAAGCCCCATGTGGAACTCTCTTCTCTGTTAATGGCTCAGAGCCTGGGGCCTCCTTCAGCTTCTGTGTCTCCCTCTCGCTTTCTGCCCCTTCCCCACTCTCATTCTCTCTTTCTCTCACTCTGTCTCTCTCTCTCTGTCCCTTCTATACAAAAAGATAAACATTAAAAAAATTAAAATTGAATGTCCTTGTCATGTGCAGCCCATTGACAAATACTTGAGGCTGGCAGAGTAAAATGTTTCTCCAGGAACTCCCTACTGTCTTAATGTAATGTTTTGCTAGAGCGGAAAAAAAAATAACCTTAGCTTGACCATAGTAAGGTCTCAAGTAATCTGTGAGTCTTTAGCATATGAAAGTCTCCTTGGAATCTTGACCTTGACTTTATCTTCCCCAAACCCATATTATACAGCCAGTCATTCTTCACGTTAATAACAATAATAAAAATAATAAATCAAAAGAAACACACTGAGAGCCAGAGTTGTTCACCTCATGTGAAAATGGAATGAAGCTGGGAGTTCTGAGCTGAGCACCATTTCCTAGGCAAGCTTGGTATCCTGAGAGTAAGAAGGAAACACCTGTGGGGTTCGGATAAAAGGCAGCACCAGCCACAAGACCACTGAATCCTGACCTTGATACGGTAGGAAGGCTTCTGACTCTTGCCTTACTCTTCCATTCAGCGGGTAGAGGCACTTGTGATCTATCTGAATGTTGGCTTCTTTGTGCTGGCTGTCAGCCTTGTCTGTGCTTTGGCTTCTGGTCCCAGAGTCCTTGAATGGACCCTCTGCCCTGACTACGTGGGGAAGAAGAATTCTCATGCTCAAAATTTGATCTTCTCAGAATGAAGTAACTTCACAGGGTCCATTGGGTCAGGGTAACGAACCCCCTCAGGCCAACAGAAGCCTTACCAAGCACAGAGATCTCAGTGAAGGAGGGCACTATGTCCTTAGTAATCACCATGTGTTTGTTGGTTGTGAATATCGGGCACTCTCTTAGTAATAGCCACATGGGTCCTGACTCTGACCTGTGATTTCCATCTCCCACAGAAGTGAGGATGGCTCTCTCCCAGTAACGCTTCCCCTTTCTAAGGCATTTGGCCTTCTGTTGCTAAGATAGGTCTCACTGGTGAACCCATGGAGAACCCATTGCCCAAGTTATCCTGAATTTGGGGGAACCTAGCGGGACTCCACAATTAAAATCGGAGAGAAATACTTCCAGGCTCAGACTCTCAATCCCTCACAGGAAACGCTTGTTAAAAAAAAAAAAAAAGATTAAGGGAGTATAGACAGTATATGTCTATATGACAGTATAGACATTTTAACAATGTTTGTAATTCCAAACCGTGAGTTTGGAATGTTTTCCTATTTCTTTGGGTTCATAAGTTTTCAGAGTACAGATCTTATACCTCTTTGGTTAGGTTGATTTCTAAGTATCTTACCAAGGATTTCTGGTTCAATTGTCAATGGGATTGATTCATTGTTTTTTGTTTTTTGTTTTTTCTGGGGTTGTGGGGGATGGGATAGATGGGTGATGGGCATTGAGGAGGGCACTTTTATCTTGAGCAGAGGGTGTTGTCTGTAAATTACAAATCACCGAATTCTAATCCTGAAACCAATATTGCACTGTATGTTAACTAATGAGAATTTAAATAAAAATTTGGGGGGGCTGGAAATGAGCAGATGATTTTGTCTTGCCATTTTCACACCTCCGTTTTGACCCTGCTATCCTGACTCAGACATTTGCGTTTTATCCTGGTTTTCATGCCTGTCTAAATTAATCCGGGATACTTAAGTATACACGTGTGGCTGAACACTCCCCACCTGACACCCTATCCTGTGTTAATGGAACCTGACATCACATCCTATGGAGAACTGGATTTTGTAGTGATGTATCCAAGCTCTCATTGTACAGTGGGGTGACTGAAATTATCAAGAGACTAGGACTGGCCCAGATCACAGGAGGTGGGAAGAGTAAAAAGGATAATCCTGGGCTCTGCCTTTTTAGGCCATGGCTCAGATCCCTCCCATCATGTTTGCTTTAGAAATGAGAGACTCTAATATTCTAGGAGGAATCATGCCCACTTGCTCTCCATTTTGGGGTCATTTTGCTATCCAAATCCCCACATGTGCACTGGCACACACATACTGATGGTGTGTTCAAGAATGAGCAGGCACTGGCAAAGTGACAAGAGAGAAAGAAGAGATTAGAGAGCTCTGCCATGGGGAAGCAGCATCCATTTTCTTAGTTGCATGCTCAAAGGCTCAAACATGGGCAAGGAATTCCTGAAATTGGTAGGTTTCTTCTGGACCCAGGCCATCCTTGGCCCAGACTCCAGAGGATAGGACTAAGTTAATGCAGTGCAGCTCTATGGGTACCTGGCATTATGATGGGCTAGCTCTCCTTAGCTGAGACAATACCTACAGGGAAAAGCTTCAGTGTTCTCCTATACAGTTTTGTGTTTCTACAGAGTTACATATAATCATAAAGTGTCAACTGGCCTTTGCTCTCCATCACTGACTCATTGTGTTCTGATACTAGAGAAATGCTTTAACTTGCAAGAAGTCGTTGAGAGCCTAGAGAGGCTTGGAGTCTTCGGTTGGTGAGCACTTGGGATAGCAAAGGACATATCAGAGCACTGTACACCGTACACCGTGTCTAGAGTCCAGACACCCAAGTCCTTGTTGGAGCACCCAGGGTCTTCATTAGGTCTTCATGTCCTGGCGACATGAGGATGCCTCATGAGTATAAAGTATACACTGGGGATGGACAGAGAAAGGGGAATGGCCAAAGCATGAAATCTCTTGCAAAGCCCTGAGCTTTTTCCTGGGAACTTAAAGGGCCAGTGCCTTCATATCAGCCACATAAAGGTGCTGATTTTGTTTAGGGGTCTTCATGCCAGTGGCTCCAGTGCTAGTGCTGGACCCCAGGGAACAGGCAGCTTGCTGTGTCAGTGGTGCCCACGGAAGTTTGCTGGAAGAACTGGATCAGGAAAAGGTCATGCAGAGGTCTTTTTGGATTTCCACTACCTCAGATTCAACAGGAATCTCCCATTACTAACAGATATCTCCACTGAGTAAACTAGTCAAACTCTAAGTGGAGTGTTCCACAGTCCTTCTATTTGTTCATTCAGTAACTGTTCCAAGTATTCATGTTGTGCTTGGGGATTTGGTGGGCCTAAATGCAAGGCTTATGGTGGCAAAGTGATCCCTGCCTGCCAGGTCTTCACAGTCTGGAGGGGAGATATGCAAAGGTATGAAAGATAAAACATTTGGGGTAAAAAAGGGCAAGAACTGTAATCATGAAAAGAATGAGTGTGCTGTGAGGACAGGCTGGGAAGTCACTGAAGGAAGGGTATGAAAGACTTCAATGAAGTGACACTTGCTGGGGCCAGAATGACAAGAGGGATCCACGCTGCACATGTCTGCAGTGTGTCCAGGAGAAGATATTGATGGTGCAGAGAATAAGAGACAGTATTGAGTTTGTCAATTAGAAAGATAGAAAATGTGGCTGTGGAATCCTGGGAGGGGAGAGGCGGAGAGGAGGCAGATCATAGACCAGATGCTGGCACCTAGTAGACTTTTAGTTATCCATTCCTCTCTGACAGCATTATCCAAATAGCTTGAATCTTAAAGCCACGCATATTTAATAGCTCACAGTTTTTGTGGGAGAGGAATACAGGCACAACATAGCTGTGTGACACTGCCTCAAAGTCTCTATGAAGCCAGGGCTGTGGTCTCAAAGGAGACTCAAGAAGGTAATATTTTACTCCTAAGCTCACTCACATGGACAAAGTTAGAATCCAGTTTGAACTGAGAGCCTATTTCAATCTTTTGACCTAGGAACTTATTTCTTTCTCTCCTATATAGGGGTCTCATATGGTAGTTCCTAACATAAGGGCTTCATACACCCTTTCCAGGTTTAGAGGAGAGACAGAGAGAGCAAATGAGGATAGAGAGCCGAGGGAGAGAGAGAGAGAGAGAGAGAAGGGAAGGATAGACAGAGAAAGAGGAGTAGAGAGACAAAGAGAAAGATGGAACAAAAACAGGACAATGTAAGAAGGAAGTGATAGAAATTGTGTCATGAAAAAAAAAAAAAAGAAAACAAATTGTGTCATGATATCTTGAAACTGCCGCTCCCCCCCCGCCCCGCCCCACTTCCTCCAACTGGGTTCCGCTGGTTAGAAGGCAGTCACTGACAGCTTAGTGGTTTCCTAAGGAGTGAAGTTTCCTGACTGGACATGGATCACTGTCTGCATCCCCTGGGGAAGCCCAGGAGAATGTGTTCAGCAGGCTAACCTCTGAACAGAAAACAGGAGCTGCATTTTGGAAATGACTGTAAGTGATGAAAGTCCAGCCTCCCTCATCATTAGAAATGTGAACATAGGACAATTGATTTGGTGTAATTTCTCATCCACCAAACCAGCAAAAATATTTCACCAAACTCCTGAAACTAGACCCCTTATGTATTAGAGATAAGGGCACCCATGTTTCAGTAGTGAGAGGGGACTCAACTCTGTTACTGGAGGATGATTATTACCATGATTTCAGCTTTCATCACCTATGAGTCTTGTGGGGAGGAGTCTGCTTCTAGAAACCAAAGACGATTGGAGATTTGCACAAAGAATTCATATAGGCATGTGTCACCTCTGTTTTGACACTAAGAGCCTGGAATGACAAACCTCCTCAGACAGAGAGGATCCATTTCCTATGGCAGCAGCCATATCATAAATCTATAAAGAACTTAACCAAACTCAAAACCCAAAAAATAAATAGTCCAGTGAAGAAATGGGAAGAAGACATGAAGAGGCACTTTTCCAAAGAAGATATCCTGAAGGCCAACCCAAACATGACAAGATCCTCAACGTCACTCATCAGCAGGGAAATACAAATCATGACCACACAGATATCACCTCACCCTGGTCAGAGTGGCTAAAATTAACAACTCAGGTAACAACAGATGCTGGCTAATATGTGAGGAAATGGGAACCTTCTTGGACTGTTGCAAATGCAGACTGGTGCAGCTGCTCTTGAAAACAGTGTGGAGATTTCTCAAAAAATTAAAAATAGAACTACCCTATGATCAAGCAATAGCACTACTAGGAATTTATCCAAAGGATACAGGAGTGCTTATTCATAGGAGCACATGTCCCCAGTGTTTGTAGCAGTACTTTCAACAATAAACAAATTATGTAAAGAGCCTAAATGTCCATCAAGTGATGAATGGATAAAGAAGATGTGGTTTATCTATACAAAGGAATACTATTTGGCAATGGGAAAGAATGAAATCATGCCATTTGCAGCAACATGGATGGAACTGGAAGTTCCATGCTGAGTGAAATAAGTCAGTCAGAGAAAGACAGATAGCATATGTTTTCACTCTTTTGTCATCTTGAGAAACTTAACAGAAGGGAAGGGAAGGGGATAAATAGTTACAAATAGAGAGGGAGGGAGGGAGGCAAACCATAAGAGACTCTTAAAAACAGAGAACAAACTGAGGCTTGATGGGGGATGGGGTAGAGAGGAAAATGGGTGATGGGCATGGAGTAGGGCACTTGTTGGGATGAGCACTGGGTGTTATATGGAAACCAACTTGACAATAAACTATTTAAGAAAAATAAATAAATATGACTGTTTAAGCAAACCTATAATCAGAATACCCAGCCCAGCGGAGGGGAGAGATAAGAATGAGATATGGGAGGGGCGCCTGGGTGGCTTAGTCGGTTGAGCGTCCGACTTTCGCTTAGGTCATGATCTCGCGGTTCGTGGGTTCGAGCCCCGCGTCGGGCTCTGTGCTGACTGCCAGCTCAGAGCCTGGAGCCTGTTTCAGTCTGTGACTCCCTCTCTCTCTGACCCTCCCCTGCTCACGCTGTCTCTCTCTCTCTCTCCTAGAAATAAATAAAACATTAAAAAAAAAAAAGAATGAGATAAGGGAGAATATATCTGAATGGCAAGAATTGATCTACAGTTAATCATGGCAATGTATCAATGCTGGTTGGGGAAGGGCTGTTTCCCTATCATCTTTCTGGGTTCCGGTAAAAAAAAAAAAAAAAAAAAAAAGCAGCTACCTGGCGCAGATGGGCGTGGTTTGGCGTAGGCAGGTCTTGCTTCCACTGTGGGTCCCACAGGCCGCTCCTTGAGGCCCATCCTTGGTGGTTGTGGAGAGAAAATTGGGGCCCTCCAGTCCTTTCTCGAACCAAACGTTGCAAATCACTCTTTTGAATCAGATCTTATGGTGCCGTGGGCTCAACCAAGATGGGCCATGTTCTATGTCCCACCCCCTGCCTCGTTGCCAGGTCTTACTCTGTTCGCATTAATGATACCACCGGAAATGTAATTCTGCAAGCCTAGGAACTTCCTAGCCAGGGATTGAGTAGGGGAGCAGTTCCTCCTGACTCCCACTGAGTCCCCTGCACACCGCCTATCCCAAAGGGAATTTCTGGGACTGGGTTACCCAGCCCAAAGAAACCTCCGCAGTTAGACATAGGATCTCTCTCTGAATGCCCTGTGGTTAGAGATGGGATGATAGGATACCTCTCTGTCCTTGGCAGAGGTTTTTCTCTTCTCCAGGGACAGTTCTAGGAAAAGTTTCAGCCACTTTTTTTTTTTCTTCCCTTTGTCTCTTCGCAGAGGGGGCTCCCTCCCTGCCTTCATGTCCGGCTTGTTTTTATCTTCCCCAGTTCACAATCATGCAACTATGAGGTTGTCTTCTTAGTGGACTCTGTCTCTTTTTCTCCCAGACTCTTGTGGT
Source organism: Hyaena hyaena (assembly GCF_003009895.1). Classification (NCBI taxonomy): domain Eukaryota; kingdom Metazoa; phylum Chordata; class Mammalia; order Carnivora; family Hyaenidae; genus Hyaena; species Hyaena hyaena. The sequence goes on along the minus strand of NW_024080732.1, from coordinate 3,000,064 downwards.
TCAGGGTTCTTTGGCTTCAGCCCTTTATTGTTTGAGAGATGCAGGTGGAAAGTATGGAACTCCCTATTTCTCCACCATCTTCCCCAAGTCTCCAAAAAGAATAGGTAGTAACTCTTCTTTAAATATCTGGAGGACACTTGTGGGGATGAGCACTGAGTGTTATGTGGAAACTAATTTGACAATAAACTATTTGTAAAAATAAATAAATAAATAAATAAATAAATATCTGGTAGAATTCCCCTTGAAAGCCATAAAGCCCAGGATTCTTGTTTTTAGGGAGATATTTGATTACTGATTCATTTTCTTTACTGGTTATGGGTCTGTTCAAATTTTCTATTGCTTCCTGTTTCAGTTTTGGTAATTTATATGTGTCTAGGATTTATCCATTTCTTCCAGATTGCCCAGTTTATTGGCATATATTTTTCATAGTATTTTCATTTAATTGTTTCTATTTCTGTGGTGTTTACTGTGATCTCTCCTCTTTCATTGGTAATATTTAACTGTTTGTGTCCTTTTTCTTTTCTTTTTGTAGTTCTGGCTAGGGAATTATTAATTTTTTAAATTCTTTCAGAGAAGCAGTTCTTAGTTTCATTGGCCAGTTTTATTGGTTTTTTTTTTTATTTGTTTGCTTGTTTGTTTGCTTGTTTCTATATCATTTATTTCTGCTCTAACCCTTAGTATTTCCCTTCTGCTGGTTTGGGCTTTATTTGCTGTTACTTTTGTAGCTTTTTAAGGTTAGGTTGTGTATTTGGGATCTTTCTTGTTTCTTAAGATAGGACTGAGTTGCAATATACTCTTAGGACTGCCTTTGCTGCATCCCCAAGGGTTTGGACTGCTGTATTTTCATTGGCTTCCGTGTATTTTTAAAAATTTCTTTAATTTCATGGTTAACCCATTCATTAGTAAAATATTCTCTAACCTCCATGTTGAGGGATTTCAAATTTTTTCTTGTGGTTGACTTTCAAGTTTCATAGCATTGTGATACAAAAATATGCATGCTGTGATATCATCTTTTTGTACTTGTGGGCTGATTTGTTACCCATTATGTGATCTATTCTGGAGAAAGTTCCATGCACACTTGAGAAGAATATGTATTCTGCTGCTTTAGGATGAAATGACGTGAATATGTCTTCTATTTTCATGCATTCCAGTGTGCCACTCAAAACCATTGTGTCCTTTTTGATTTTCTGCTTATACGATCTGTCCATTGCTGTAAGTGTGATGTTAAAGTCCCCTGGTAGTATTGTATTATTATCATGAGCTTCCTTATGTTTGTTATTAATTGATTTATATATTCATACACCAAGTTGGGAGTATAAATATTTACAGTTGTTAGAAGTTCTTGGTGAATAGACACCTTAGTTATTATATAGTGCCCTTATTCATCTCTTTTTACAGTCTATGCTTTAAAGTCTAGCTTGTCTGATATAGGTAGCTTTCTTTTGATGTCTATCTCCTCACTTTCAATATAGGTGTCCTTAAGTTTAAAATGAGTCTCTCACAGGTAGCATATAGATGGATCTTGTTTTTCAATCCATTCTGATATGCTATGTCTTTTATTTGGAGGATTTAATCCACTTACATTCAGAGTGATTATTGAAAAATATGAATTTAGTAGGATTATGTTGCCTACAGAGGTGATGTTTTTGGTCCTTTCTAGGCATTGTGGCTTTTGGTCTTTTTTGGGGGGGTCTTATTTTGTTTTGTTTTTTCCTCTACTCAAAAAGTCTCCCTTAAAATGTCCTGCAGAGCTGGTTCCACGGTCATGAACTCCTTTAGTTTTTGTTTGTCTGGGAAACTCTTTATCCCTCCTTCTATTTTTTTTTTAAATTTTTTAAAAATGTTTTATTTATTTCTGAGAGAGAGAGAGAGACAGTGTGAGCAGGGGAGGGTCAGAGAGAGGGAGACACAGAATCTGAAGCAGTCTCCAGGCTCTGAGGTAGCTGTCAGCACAGAGCCCAATGCAGGGCTCAAACCCATGAACCGTGAGATCATGACCTGAGCCAAAGTCGGTGCCCAACCAACTCAGTCACCCAGGCACCCCTCTCTCCTTCTATTTTGAATGACAACTTTGCTGTATAAACAATTCTTGGCTGCATATTTTTCCCATTCAGCACGTTGAATACATCTTGCTACTCCTTTCTGTCCTGCCAAGTGTCTGTAGACAGATCTGCTGCAAACCTGATCTGTCTTCCCCTGTAGTTTAAGGACTTTTTTCCCTTGATGCTTTTAGGATTCTTTCCTTGTCTGAGTATTTTGTGAATTTGACAATCGTATGCCTTGGTGATCTTTGGCTTCTCTGAATTTAATGTGCTTCTTGGATTTTGATATATGTGTCCTTCCCCATATGTGTCCCTAAATGACAGATTAGGGAGGTTTTCAGATATAATTTGCTTACATCAACCTTCTGCCCCTTTGTCTCTTCATCTTCTGGGACTTTTATGATATGAATGTTATTCTTTTTAATAATTCATTGAGTTCTCTAAGTCTTTTATCATGATCTTTAGCCTTCATATCCTTCTTCTTTTTAGCTTCATCATTTTCCATAATTTTATCTTCCATATCACTGATTCATTACTCTGCTTCATCCATCCTTACCATTACAGCATCCATTTGAGATTGCATATCAGTTATAGCATTTTTAATTTCAGTCTGACTGGATTTAATTCTATTGTCTGTGAAGAAAGGGATTCTCTGGTGTCTTCTGTGCTTTTTTCAACTCTAGCTAGTATTTTATATTCATAGTTTTTCAATTCTAGTTCAGACATCTTACTTATAGCTTATTTATTTCTTAATGTAAGTTTTTGTCATTATGTAAATGTTGTCATTATGAAATTTCATCTTAAAACTGCATGCCATTAATTATTTTCATATTGTGGCCCATGATCTATCCTGGAAAATATTCTAGATATGCTCCAAAATATGTATTCTTTGCCTTCAGATGGAATGTTCTGTTTATGTTTGTTAGGTACTTTTTTTTCCTAATATATACTTCTGATCTGTTTCCTTATTTTCTGTGTGGATGATATCCATTGATAAAAGTGAGTATTAAGATGCCCTATTATTGGGGCGCCTGAGTGGCTTAGTCGGTTAAGCGTCCGACTTTCTCTTAGGTCATGATCTCGCGGTTTGTGGGTTCGAGCCCCACATCAGACTCTGCTGACTGCCAGCTCAGAGCCTGGAGCCTATTTCAGAGTCTGTATCTGTCCCTCTTTCTGACCCTCCCCTGCTCACGCTGTCTCTCTCTCTCTCCTAGAAATAAATAAAAATATTTTTTTAAAAAAGATGCCCTATTATTAATTTTATTTCTCCTTTTAGGTCTGTTAATATTTACTTTATATATTTAGGTGTCCTTTTGTGCATACTATTTAGGGGGATTCTAGAAAAATGCCATAGTTGGAAATCCTGAGCTCACCTTACCCTAAAGACACATCAATGCAACTAACTCTGAAGATGACTCAAAAACTTGCATAACAGATTCCATAGTTAATCATAGAGAGGAGTCTACATCAAAAATATTAGTAAGGGTGGAGACATTGTTGGGAAAAAACCTCCAGTTAACTTAACCACAAATAGAGGGGACTCCACAAATACATAGAGGAGAGAGAGTTGAGACCCCAAACTGGGCACCCCAAGCATGAGGGACCTGCATTGTAAAGTAGTTCTTATAAAATTTGTCTTTGTAAACTAGGGAGGCTAAACTTTGAGAGTTTTTACAATCAATGGGCATAACTTTGGGTACTTAAAAAATCAGTGGGTTTATCTGGAAAACAGTATGGTGATTTCCCAAAAAGTTAAAAATAAAACTACCCTAGGACGCTGCAATTGCACCTCTAGGTATTGACCCAAAGGATAAAAAAACAGTAATTTGAAGGGGCACATGCGCCCTGATATTTATAGCAACATTATCAACAATAGCCACATTATGTAAAGAGCCCAAATGCCCATCAACTGATGAATGGATAAAGAAGATGTGGTTTATATATACAGTGGAATATTACTCAGCCATCAAAAAGATTAAAAGCTTGTCATTTGCAATAACATGGATAGAGCTAGAATGTGTTATGCTAAGTGAAATGAGTCCATTAGATAAAGACAAATACCAAAAGCATTTGCTCAAATGTGCAATTTAAGAAACAAAACAGATAAACATAGGGGAAGAAGGAAAAAGGAGAGGGAAACAAACCATAAGACACTCAACTATAGAGAACAAACTGAGAATTGATAGAGGGAAGTGGGTGGGGGATAGGTTAAAATGGTGGTAGGTATTAAGGAGGGCATGTATTGGGAGCACTAGGTGTTATATGTGAATAATGAATCACTAAATTCTTCACCCAAAAGCAATTTTACTATATAAGTTAACTGCCTAGAATTTAAATAAAAACTTGAAAAATAAGTAAATAAATATCAGTGGGTTTATCTCCAGGAAAGCTGGAGATTGGTAGGACTCCCTTAAAGAGCCAGCATAACAAATAATCCAGCTGAGAAACAACATAAAAGCCGTAGTTTGAAAAGTAAGTCCCTGAGGTATACATAAAGTTTTTTTTTTTTTTTAACTGAATACAAGACTACAGTAGAGGGGCAGAGATCTTTTTTTTTTTAATTCTCTTACTTTTTATTTTAAATTATGTTTATAATGTATTTTAAACATACAGAAAACATAGATAATAATATAGTACTAATGCCTCCCCTACATTTTTTTTTTTGCAAATAGTTTATTGTCAAGTTGGTTTCCATATAACACCCAGTGCTCATCCCCACAAGTGTCCTCCTCCATGCCCATCTCCCCCCTCCCCCCTCTCCCTTCTTTTCTCAGTTTGTTCTCAGCATTCAAGAGTCTCTCATGGTTTGCCTCTCTCCCTCTCCCCCCCATTTCCCCCCTTCTCCCCAACGGTCCTCTGTTAAGTTCCTCCTAATAGAGGGGCAGAGATCTTTAAAAGGCTCTCCAAGAAACAAAGAGTTGGCAGGGATCATTCCTCTCCCTGTCCCCACACAGCTTAGATAGCAGGACTCCCTCAGGAACCAGCAAAAATTTCACCTATATTTTAAATTCAAGTATAATTAACATACAGTGTTATACTAGTTGCAAGTGTATAATGATTCAATAATTCTATACATTTCTTAGTGCTCATCAAGAAAAGCATATTTTTGGGGTGCCTAAGTGGCTTAATCAGTTAAGAATCCAACTCTTGCTTTCAGCTTAGGTCATGATCTCTTGGTTTGTGAGATTGAGCCTCATATCAAGCTCTTCTCTGAAAGCATGGAGACTGCTTGGGATTCTCTCTCTACCTCTATCCCACTCATGGTCTTTCTCTCTCTCTTAAAATAAATAAAAAAACATTTTAAAAATCTTAAAAAAATAAAAGTGTACTTTTAATTTCCTTTATCTATTTAACCATACACCAACCCACCTCCCCTCCTGCAGTCACTAGTTTGTTCTCTATATTTAAGAGTCTATTTTGTTTGTCTCACTTTGTTAATTTTTTGTTTTTTAAATTATACATATGATTTAAATCATCATTTAAATCACCATTTAAATCATAAGTGTTTACCTTCTTTGATTGACTTATTTCATTTTTCATTATACCCTCTATGTCCATCCACCCATCCATCCATGTTGAAAATGGCAAGATTTTATTCTTTTTTATGGCTGAATAATATTCCACTGTGTGTGTGTGTGTGTGTGTGTGTGTGTGTGTGTTTGTACTAAATCTTCTCTATCAATTTCTCTATTGATGGGCACTTGGATTGCTCTCAGATCTTGGCTATTACAAATAAGGCTTCAATAAACATAGGGCTGCTTATATCTTTTCTAATTAGTGTTTGTTCTTTTTGGATAAATACCCAATAGTGGATTTATTGTATCATATAGTATTGTTTTTAGATGTTTTCCACAATGGCTGCACCATTTGTATTCTCAACAGTCCGTGAGTATTCCTTTTTCTCCATATCTCACCAACACTCTATATTTCTTGTGTTTTTAATTTTAGCCATTTTGACAGGTGTAAAGTAATAGTTCATAGTGGTGTTATTTCCATTTCCCTGATGTTTAGTGATGTTAAACATCTTTTTGTTGTCTTTCAGTTGTCTATAAGCCTTCTTGGTAAAAAGAAAAAAATATATTAAAAACTTATATAATTCAATATCCAAACAATCCAGTTAAAAAATTGGCAGAAGACTTGCACAAACTTTCTACAAAGAAGACTAGCTAATATCCTTATAATTGTTGTTTTAAATTCTGGTTCAGACAACTTACTTGTATCTATATTCATTAAATCCCTGGTCATGACTTCTTCCTGTTCTTTCCTTTGGGGTAAATTCCTCCATCTTGTCTTTTTGTCTCAGTCACTGGTGTGTGTGTGTGTGTGTGTGTGTGTGTGTGTGTGTGTGTGTGTGATTGTTCAGAATGACTTTGTATTCCTGCTCCTGTAAATAATGGCTATATTAAAAAGAGGTTTTTTTAAAAAAAGGAGCTAAATCGTATTTCCCCTAGAGTGGAAACCAGTCGGTAGACTTGGTGTGTGCTTGGGGTTTGTGCTGGTCTTCTTCAGGTGGGGCCTGCTCCACTGATTCTCAGATGGATTTTCCCTAATGGAGATTCACCTACAGGATGCACTGGGACAAGGTTTGGTGTAAACAGCTCTGACCTCCACTAAGTGGCGCTGTTTTGCTCCCTGAAGTTGATCAGTGCTGATGTAGCAGAAAATTGCCTGGTCCCACTCTTGGCCCAGGAGTGGGGAGCTCACACCTGCCACTTTCAGGAAGCTCTCACAAAAGAGCTATCACCTCTCTTGTGTTCCTGGCTTCCTCCAAATCCCTGCCTTCACCCAGCCTGCATCCAAGCTATCCACCTGCCAGGTGACTCAGCACTCCTGTGTCTTATCAGGCCCATGGCTAGGTCTCAAAATTCCAAATTTTAGAGATCCAAGCAACATGGACTTACACTGACCTTTGGGGTATCGGCTGCGCTGTGGCTGGTGCCTTTTTGTCCCAGAAACCAGCGGTGTGACTGCACAATGGTTTGGAGTTTATGGTAAAGTGCAGCTAAAAGTCTGCACCAAGGTTTGCTGCTCTCAGCCAATGTCTTTGTTCCCATGGTAGGGAACAGGGCAGTGCATTGGAGCTGCTGTTACTTTTAGCCCTGGGGAAAGCTGTGCTGCCACTCCCAAATGCACTCCAAGGAAGGGAACTGCTTCCCCTTGTATAACCCAAGGGATCTTCAAACCATACTGCTTGCTCCTGGGTCTCTACACTCTTCCCCCACTGCAGCACCACTGATCTCACTAGGCACCACCCTGGCAACGGCACAGACCTCTGAAACTTCAAACTCTGCACTCTACTGTTTGTAAAACCTTGTGGTATTCAGGCCCTCTCTCTCTCTCCCAGTCAATGGTTTTTGAGGAAAAGTTTTTCTTGTGCACAAGCTTTCACTTTTCTCTTTCTCTCTTGCTCTTCTCTCTGTGATCAGAGCACCTTTGCAGCATCCTCAGCTTTTCTCTCCCCCAAATCAACTTTCCCACATTTCCTACCTTACATAATGTGGCTGGTTTTTCTACTTCTCTCAGTCCTCAGATTGATTTATTGAGTGTTCAAATGATTTGATATTTATCTAGCTGTGTTTGAGGGATGAGGCAAGCTTAGGGACCCCTACTCATCTGATAACTTAAATACCCCCCCCAGAAACTCTTAATGATAGAGAGCAACCTGAGGGTTGATAGAGGGAGGTGGGTGGGGGATGGACTAAATGGATAATGAGTATTACAAAGAGCACTTGTTATGATGAGCATTGGTATTATATGTAAAAGTGGTGAATCACTAAATTCTATTGCTGAAACCAATACTACACTATATGTTAACCAACTAGAATTTAAATAAAAAATTGAGAAAAATTAATAAAAGAAATTGCTTCACAAATTCACCTACAAATAGACATTTCAGTACTTTCATATTTCCTAATTAAGCAGTTTCATATTTCCAGTTTAAAGGATAGATTTCTAAGTAGAAAATTATTTCTAGACTCCTACTGTTGAATACCACCTAGAAAAATAATAACAACCACTAACCAAATGTCACTCATACAAGATCATGGGTATATGTATGTGAAAAACATGGGACCCTACAAGCAGAATTATTCAGTAACGCAATCTACTTTGAGCCAGTGTCTGACAAGGATGTCTTTTTCAGATATTAGAATTTTCAAGTTAGACATACAGATTCTAATGCTTTAGATTTACTTAAAAACATAATCTGTATGCATTCAAACTGCATATGTCACAGTTAAGTGGGCCTTTCCTTCATGTCACCCTTAAGACTACCCCCAGTCTACCTCTGTATCTCTGTTCCTTTTGTGATGAGGCAAGCGCTCAGTGATAGTTCAAGTGTTTTCCAGCTCTGTTCTCCTTCCGCATGTAGAAGCTAAGGAGTATTGAGAATTTGGCTTGAAAGTTCAGCCTTGGCCACTCTTCTGGAGGCTAGAGGAAGTCATCAAACCCGGTGACATCCCAGGCCACAACCTCAGGTGTTACTGGCCTCAGACACCAGGCTCCATGAGTTTGGTCTTACACTCCCTTAGCCCCAAGCCTGCCAATCCTAGATTCCTTTGATGGCTCTTGCTGGAGAGCCTCAAGGGCCTCTGTTACTTCAGCTAGAATGATAGAAGCAATCTTGGAATTATAAATTCGTCACCTGGATTTTAATTCCAGGTGGTAAGTTTCCCAGAATCAAGGAGATAATAGCCATACTCCACTGAATAGTTCCTCTCCCATTCTTTGTGGCAAAATGGCCCCAAGCCTGCATTCTGGGATTATATTCTTCCCCTGCAATGCTTTCCTAGCAAGATTTGTTCTGCAATCCATTCTTCATCTCTGCTGTGTCTCAGCTACTACAGCAGAAAATTGCTTCCTCTATACCTTACATTTAATTCACAAACATAAAACTTTGAAGGGTCAGTAGGAATACAAAGAACTGCCGAAACCCGCTAGTAATCTAGAAGTGCAAATTAAAACAACACTAAGCTATCACCTTAGACATATACAATCGACAGACATCTGAATGCTGCTAACACAAAGTGTCAATCAGGATATGAGGGAAATGGGAGTCTTTCTACTCAGGTGGATGATAATGACTGGTGAAATTAAGTACGCATATGTCCTGTCCCCAGCACATTCCATTGCTGATGTATATCCAAACAAAGTTCTCATGTCCATCTACAGGGCACATTTGGAAAGTACTCATCATTGCAGTGTTTGTGGTAATGAGGAGCTGGAGGCAACCCAAGAGTCCTTCACCAGTTGGACTAGTCAGCTAAATGGTCTTAGGTTGGTTTCCTCTAAAACTGGAGCCTTAGACATGAATTTGCATTCAAGTAGCTTATTTGGGTGCTGATTTAAGGAAGTACCAGTGTAGGGGTGAGAAACCGAGGCAGGGGCAGTGTGAGAATAAATGAAGGATACATTATGACAGGTTACCTCTATGGACAAAGAGAGTTTAATCCCACTGGAGAACACTGGGAGACAGTGTTGTTCATGCCTCAGGGTAATGCCACCCAAGTGGGGAGAACACAGGGGTATTTACCCTCCTGTTCCCATCATGCTGTGCTGAGTTGTGGTCCCAGGTATAATAAATTGCACCCATCTATGTCATCTAGCCTGCCCAGCGCAGACCGAGAGAAAACCATCAGATAAACAGCCCCAATTTTGAGCAGCAGGACACCAGATGCATGAACTACACAATCAGTACCAAAGGAGAGCACAAGGCAACAACTGGGTCATGCAGACAGGCTTTAAAAGATAGAGGGAAATGCACAGGAAATAGCAAAAGTTATAGACCAATATCATTAGGGTAAACTGAAAACACAAGCAGGAAACAAACCACATTACACATGTCACACTCATACCACATATGTGCACACGTTTCAGACACACTACACAGTGGCTTTGAGGGCTGTAGCAAATGGGAATGAGGATGGAGGATAGAAGAAAGAAAAATAGAAACCGAGGGGCCTCACAGAACTTGATGAACAAAGGGTGTCATAACCTGAGGATTTAAGACATCCGTCTTCTGCTTCCTCTAGGTTAAGAGATCTGCTTTTCCTGGACCCCCTCAAAACCCTCACCTTCCACACTGCACACAGGACATTTGGCTTTGGGCTCTGCAAGACCAGGAACTGTGTCAAATACAGCGTAATACCTACCCCTCACAGCTTGTGGCCAGGGCTTATCAGATAATACAGTTCTCCACTCTTTTTAAGTGAATAGACTTGAATCAGAGGTGCATAAGCCCGACCTAAGGCCCCACGACTACATTTCCCAGAGATCTCTGGGTGATTCTAACGCAACTCTGGGGGCGGAGCATTCTGGAAAGCCAGGGATGGCACTTCCTGTACCGGCGCTGGGTGTGAGAGGACTGCAGCTTTTTTGTGAGTCCTAGTGGAGGTCGGTAAGTGACTTGTTTGTGCATTGAAATTGGGGCTTCCTCCTATCTTAAATGTGGAGTCCAGAGGACTGGATACCATATACTTGCCTGAATTTCAGGTCCTAAGGTGATTCAGGAAGTTTGGCTAACACATACTTTACATCCTTATGCTATAACTACTATACAGCATATAAGGTCACAGGCTCTTGATTCAAACTGTCTGGGTTATGGTCAAAGCCACACCACAGCCTAGCTGTGAGGACTTAGGCAGGTCACTGCATCTCGAAAGGTCAGTTTGTTCAGTTTGTTCATCAGTAAAATGGAGGTGATAAGAGAGATTAAAAAGTTGTTGTGTGGATTAGAGAAGTGTGTTAGAGGACAGCTAATGTGTATAATGAGTGTTTCAAGGGGCTGGATTTCCCTCTTGGGTAATTGAAGCAGTGATGTCCATGTCCTCTGTCCCCAGCTGGCTTTGGCCCAAAGGGCCCAGTTATTCCTGCAGGCAGTGTGTTCCTATTTCCTGCTCCTCCTGCATTAGCTGATCAGAAATTCTCTAATGATCTCAAATGCCCAGGGAGGCTGGGTTGCATTCTCTGCGATGTTTAAAGGAATTCCTGGGGGAAGTTTCATCCTGTTGGAAAGAGGCTTAGTGGGGAGAGTGCCAGGAGCCATTACGGACAAGTATCAACTCCTTCACTGGTGGCCGACTGAGGACACCACTCCCTGAGCAGAGGTACGAAATTTCATAGGGGAGAGGAACCTGCTGAGGCAGAAAACCCCAGGAGGAAGGGGCCCTATGGACTCTCCACCCTGGACATTGCTCCCATGTTCTGGCATGATTCCCACAACAACAGCATGCCCGCTGGCTCTTTTTTAATAAATTGCTCTTTCTCTTCCGCAGGGCTCTCTTTTCAGTTTCTCAATCATGAAACAGCTGACTCCACCCTCTCTCGACCCAAAGGAAGTTAGCTGTCAACTATTTAGCTGCATCTTGCTCAGAGATCTATTTTGTTTTTTCCTTTATAGACTTAAAAAGTTCAGAGCCAACTTTGAAAATAAGCAGCTTTTACCTTCAAATCTGAATTTCTGCTTCTCCCGAGGACGGCAAAATCAACAAAACAAAACAAAACAAAACCCTCAGAACTTCCTGCTTCTTGCGGCTCATTCCAATTGCCTTTAGCTGTACTAACTGTCTTCTATGGGGCTTTTCAGTGTACAGTTCAAGGATGGTCTGTGGACATAGCTTGCCTGGAAACTTCTCCTTTTCCATCTGGAACATTACTGGACTGGCCACTTGCCTCTGGGAGAGGGCTGGGTACTAGTGTTCTTAGGGTGGGCTTCAGAGCCAAAATAAGACAGAATGGATGGGATGGCAAGGGAAAGGAAAAGAAGGGAAGGGGAGAGGGAAAGAAAACAAAAGCACCTATGAAGAAAAGTCATTCAGGAGCACTCCTTAAAATTCTTCTGTTCAACTCGGCATTTCTGTTCCTAGCTACATACCCAAAAGATTTGAAAACAGATACTAAAAACTGTACTTGAACACAAATGCTCATAGTTGTGCTATTCATAATAGCCCAAGGTGGACACAACCCAAATGCTCAAGAAATGAAGAAATAAACAAAAATGGTATATTCATGCTATGGAATATTACTAATTCATAAAAAGGAATGAAGTGTTTTGTTTAAGCAACAAACTTATTTCTTAGAGTTCTGGAGTCTTGGAAGCCGAATCCTGATTTGTACAGTTTATATGTCTATTGACATCCTACTTCCTCTGGCTGTAGGACTCTACCTCCTCAGTCCAGAGGACTGATTTCTTATTCTATCATCCAAGGCAAAAATTAGGTAGGAAAAAAGCAGAGTGTCTTATGTCTCTTCTAAAGGCACAAATCTCATTCATGAAGCTTCCAGCTTCAAAACCTAGTTATCTTCCAAGGTTCTCCCCATTTCTTAATACTATCATATTGGAGGCTATGTTTTCAATACATTAATTTTGGAGGAGTACAAACATTCAGCTCACAACAAAACTATTGTAGTTCTTTTCTATGTAATAAGCCATTTTGTCCTGTCTCGAACTTAGTAAAGTAATGTTAAACTACCATCTCTTCCTTCTAATTTAGGGGAATAATCTGAGACACAGAATCAGAAACAAGAAGTTTTTCTGAGACTATGTAGATAGTAGGGGAAAGAGTGAGAATTCTATCACTGGACAGAATTTTCAACTTTGATTGCACTTTAAATTTACCTGCAGAATTTTTATTTTATTTTTATTATTTTCTTTTTTACTGAAGTAGATGTACAATTTTGTATTAGTTTCAGGTATACAACATAGTGATTAAGTATTTATATACATTGTAAAGTTATCACCAGTAATTTCACTAGCTGTCACTGTAAAAATCATTACATATTATTAACCATATTCTCTACATTGTGTAGTGTATTCCCATTTCTTACTTATTTTATAACTGAAAGTTGGTACCTTTTAATCCCCTTCTTCTGTTTAGCTCATCCCTCCACACCCCTCTTCTCTGAGAAACCATCAGATTAGCTTTGTATCTATGAATCTGTTTCTGTCTTGTTTTGTTTTGTTTTATAGATTACACATATAAATGAAAGTATATGGTAGTTGTCTGACTTATCTCACTTAGCATAATACCCTATAGATAGATCTGTCCATGTTGTTACAAGGCAAGATTTTATTTTTTTATGGCTTAGTGATACTCCATTATATATATTTACCATATCTTCTTGATCCATTCCTCTATCAATGGACACTTAGATTCCTTCTATATTTTGACTATTTTAAGTAATCTTGTGATGAGCTTAGGGGGCATATATCTTTTTGAATTAATGTTTCATTTTCTTAAGTTAAATACTCAAAAATATAATTGCTGGATTGTTTGGTAGTCTTATTATTAATGTTTACGGGAACCATCCTACTGTCTTCCATAGTGAATGTACCAATTTACATTTCCACCAACAACGCACAAGGATTCTCTGTTCTCCACATTCTCACATTATATAGTTAATAATATGTAATGATTTATGGTTTTCTTTTCTTTTTAAGTAAGCTCTTTGCTCTCTGTGAGGCTTCAATTCATGACCGCAAGATCAAAAGTCATGTTCTACTGACTGCTTCAGTCAGGCACCTGAACACTTGCTATTTCTTGTCTTTTTTTGATATTAGCCATCCCAACAGTGAAAGGTGATAGATATATCATTGAGGTTTTGAGTTCTATTTCCCTGGTGATTAGTGATGTTAAGCATCTTTTCATGTATCTGTTACCCATCTATATGTCTTCTTTGGAAACATGTCTATTCAGGTTCTCTGTCTATTTTTTTTTTTTAAGTATATGTTTAAATTCTAGTTTGTTAACATGGCAAATTGGTTTTAAGAATTCATTGACTCAATACTTATATATAACGCCCAGTGTTCATCACAACAAGTGCCCTCCTAATAACCATCACCCATTTACCCCATCCCCCCTCTCATCTCCCTCCATCAATGCTCAGTTTGTTCTCTATGGTTAATTTGTTGCCCTGTATCTCTTTATTCCCCTTCCCCTATGTTCATCTGTTTTGTTTCTTAAAGTCTACATATGAGCGAAATCATATGGTATATGCTTTTCTCTAACTGACTTATTTCGCTTAGCATAATACACTCTAGCTCCATACATGCCATTGCAAATGGCAAGATTTAATTCTTTTTGATGGCTGAGAAATATTCCATTGCATATATATGTGCCAAAACTTCTTTATCCATTCATCAGTCAATAGACTTTTGGGCTTTTTCCATAATTTGACTGTTGTTGATAATGCTACCATAAACATTGGGGTACATATGCCCCTTTGAGTCAATTATTTTATATCTTTTGGGTAAATACTTAGTAGTACAATGCTGGGTTATAGGGTAGTTCTATATATTTTTAATTTTTTAAATATTTATTTATTTTTGAGAGAGAGACAGAGTGAGAGTTGGGGAGGGGCAGAGAGAGAGGGAGACACAGAATCTGAAGCAGGATCGAGGATCTTAGCTGTCAGCATAGACCCTGACGCAGGGCTTGAACTCACAGTGAGATCATGTCCTGAGCCGAAGTTGGAAGCTTAATTAACCAACTGAGTCATTTGGGCACCCCAAGAGTAGTTCTATTTTTAACTTTTTTGAGGAAACTCCATACTGTTTTCCAGAGTGGCTGCACCAGTTTTCATTCCTGCCAACAGTTAAGAGTGTTCCCCTTTCTCCAGAGGCAAAGGAAACAAAAGCAAAAATCAGCTATTGAGACTTAATCAAGATAAAAAGATAAAAACCACAGCAAAGGATACAATCAACAAAACTAAAAGACAACAAATGGAATGGGAGAAGATAACTGCAAATGACATATGAGATAAAGAGTTAGTATCTGAAATCTATAAAGAATTTATCAAACTAAGCACCCAAAAACTAAATAATCACTAAACATATGGGAAGAAGACATGAATAGACACTTTTCCATATAAGACTCACAGATGGCCAACAACATGAAAAATGCTCAACATCACTTGTCATCAGGGAAATACAAATTAAAACCACAATGAGATACTGCTCCACACCTGTCAGAATGGCTAAAATAAACAACATAAGAAAAAACAGATGTTGGTGAGGTCCTCTGTCTATTTTTTAACTGGATTGCTTATTTTTCATACTGAGCTTGTGAGTTCATTTTATATTTTGTATTTTAGCCCCTTATCAGTTATATCTTTTGTAAATATCTTCTCCTATTCAGTACATTGTATTTTAATTTTGTTGGTAGTTTTCTTTGCTGTTAAAAGCTTTTTAGTCTGATGTAGTCCCATTTATTTGTTTTTGCTTTTGTTGCCCATGCCTGAAAAGACAGATCTAAAAACACATTGTCCAAGTGCTGACTGTGTATGTTTTCTTGTATTAGTTTCATAGTTTGGGGTCTCACATTCAAGTTATTTTGAGTTTATTTTTGTATATGGTGTAAGAAAGTGGTCCAGTATCATTCTTCTGCATGTGGCTATTTTAAATAATGTTGCTGGAAGCATAAGAGTGCATATATCTTTTCAATTAGTGTTTTTGTTTTCTTTGGGTAAGTACCTAGTAGTGGAATTACTAGATCACATGGTAATTCTATTTTTAATTTTTTGAGAAATCTCAAAGCCTCAATGTTTTCCACAGTGGCTGTACCAGCTTGCATTCTGACCAATGGTGCATGAGGTTTCTCTTTTCTTACTTCCTTGGCAACACTTATTCTTTCTTGTGGTTTTGATTTTAGCCATTCTAACATGTGTGAGGTGAAATCTCATTGTTGTTTTGATCTACATTTCCCTGATGACTAGTGTTTTCATGCATCTATTGGTGATCTTTATGTCTTCTTTGGGAAAATGTCTATTCATATTCAGGTCCTCTGCCCATTTTCTAATTGGATTGTTAGAAAATTGGATTGTCCACTTGTGTTTGATAATGACCTTGTGAATCTTTTACATATTCTGTATATTAACCTCTTATCAGTGATTGATGTCCATGAGCTGACAGAATTGCCACAGATTTATGTATATTAATTTTGTATCCTACAACTTTACTGAGTTCATTTATTACTTCTAATAGTTTTTTTAGGTGGAGTCTTTAGAGTTTTCTATATAAAGTATTGTATTTCCTGCAAATAGTGATAATTTTACTTATCATTTCTACTTTGATGTTTTATATCTTTTCTGATATTGTAGCTAGAACTTCAAATACTATGTTGAATAATAGTGGCAATAGTGGACATTCATCTTGTTCCTGATCTTAGAGGAAAAGCTTTCATCTTTTCACTGTAGATTATGATGTTGGCTGTTATTTTGCATATATAGTCTTCATTATGTTGAAATATGTTTCCTCTATACCCACTCTGTTGAGAGTTTTGACCATAAACTATTTATTGAATTTTATGAAGTGCTTTTTTTCTGTGTCTATTAAGATGACAATATGTTTTTTACCCTTCTTTTTGTTAATATGATGTATTGCTGTTGTTTATTCACGAATGTTGAACAATTCTTGCATCTCTGGAATAAATCCCATTTGACCATGGTATATGATCTTTTTCATATATTGTTGATTTTGGTTTGCTAAAATTTGAGGATTTTTGTATTTGTGTTCATCAGGAATATTGGCCTGTAATTGTGTGTGTGTGTGGGGGGGTCTTTCCTGTTTTTTTTTTAATATGTTTTTTTAATTTATTTCTGAGAGAGAGAGAGAGAGAGAGAGAGACAGCATGAGCAAGGGAGGGTCAGAGAGAGAGAAAGAGAGATACAGAAGCTGAAGTAGGCTCCAGGCTCTGAGCTAGCTGTCAGTACAGAACCCGATGCAGGGCTTGAACCCAGGAACTGTGAGATCATGACCTGAGCAGAAGTCGGACGCTGAACCGACTCAGCTACCCAGGTGCCCCATCTTTCCCTGATTTGGGTATGAGTGTAATATTGGCCTTCTTGAATGATTTTGGAAGCATTCCTCTTCATTATTTTGAAATATTTTCACTAAGATAGGTATTAACTCTTCTTTAAATGTTTAGTAGAATTTACCTTTTAAGACACATGGGCTTTTGTTTGTTGGGAAGTTGCTTGTTTGGTTGGTTTATTTGTTTGTTTTTGTTATTTATTACTAATTCAATTTCATTAATAGTAATGTAGTCTATCATTATCCTTTGTATTTCTGTATTACCGGTTGTAACTTCTCTCCCATTTCTGATTTTACTTATTTGGGCCTTCCTTTTTTCTTGAGATGTCTAGCTAAAGGATTGCCAACTTTTTTTTATCTGTTCAAAGAACCAACTCTTAGTTTCACAGATCTTTTTATTATGATGATGATGATGATGATGTCTCTATTTTCACTGTGATTTTTATTATTTCCTTCTTTCTACTAACTTTAGGTTTTGTTCTTTTTCTAGTTACTTCAGGTATAAGGTTTAATTGCTTGTTTGAGGTTTTTTGTTTGTTTGTTTCTTGGGATAGGCCCATATTGCTATAAATTTCCCTGTTAGAACTATTTTTGCTACATCCCAGAAGTTTTGAACCATTGTGATTCCATTTCCATTTGTTTTGAGTTTTATTTTGATTTCCTCTGATATCTTTGTTGACCTATTGGTTGTTTAGTAGCATATTCAATTTGCTATCTATGTCATCCCAACCCCCACTAAAATGTAAGATTTCTGTGGGTAAGCAAGCAGCAGATCAGTAGCAAATACACAGTAGGTGTTCAGAAACTATATTGAATGAATTAATAAATCAGTGCACAAATGAATGTAAATCATTGAGTAGGAAACTTTGACTATAATTTTATCTAAAGGGGAAAGTTTGTGGGTCAGGCACCATGGACTTCTTTACATAATTCTCCTGTTTATATTAGGAATTATTTGTAAACCCTATTTTGATACTGATTCAAACCTTGTCTTGTTTATCATGAAGAAAACCATATGTATGCTATTTATAATTTTGCTCCTCACTTATTCTGAATTTCCAATTTTTCATGTGTAAAATGTGAAAGAAGTGATAATAGTTTTCCTATAAGGTTACTAAGTCTACTAAGTGAATTTATATGTATCAAAGTAATTTATACAATAAAAGCACTAAACAAAGGACTTATGATTATGGATGTTTATAACCACTAATTTCATTTACATATTAAAATACATTATAATTAAGCTAATCAAAGAAATTCAAATGTAAAAGAAATATATTTGTTTCTCTTTTGTTGTTCTTCCCTTAGGGGTATCATGAACATTGAAGCATATTTTGAAAGAATTGGTTATAAGAATTCTAGGAACAAACTGGACTTGGAAACTTTAACTGACATTCTTCAGCACCAGATCCGAGCCATTCCTTTTGAGAACCTTAACATCCATTGTGGGGAAAGCATGGAATTGGGCTTGAAGGCCATTTTTGAGCAAGTTGTTAGGAGGAACCGTGGTGGATGGTGTCTCCAGGTCAATCATCTTCTGTACTGGGCTCTGACCACAATTGGTTTTGAGACCACAATGTTGGGGGGTTATGTGTACAATACTCCAGCTAATAAATATAGCAATGCTATGATTCACCTCCTGCTGAAGGTGACTATTGATGGTAAGAATTACATAGTGGATGCTGGCTTTGGACGTTCTTACCAGATGTGGCAACCTCTGGAGTTAATTTCTGGGAAGGATCAGCTTCAAGTACCTTGCATCTTCCGCCTGACAGAAGAGAGAGGAATCTGGTATCTGGACCAAATAAGAAGAGAGCAATGCATTGCAAATGAAGAATTTCTTAATTCTGATCTCCTGGAAAAAAATAAATACCGAAAAATATACTCCTTTACTCTTGAACCTCGAGCAATTGAAGATTTTGAGTCTGTGAATACATACCTTCAGATATCGCCAACATCTGTGTTTACAAGCAAGTCATTCTGTTCCTTGCAGACACTTGAAGGGGTTCACTGTTTAGTAGGTTGGACCCTTACCTATAGGAAATTCAATTATAAGGACAATATGGATTTGGTAGAGTTTAAGATCCTGAATGAAGAAGAAATAGAACAAAAACTAAAAAATACATTTAATATTTCCTTGGAGAGAAAGTTTGTGCCCAAACATGGTGATCTGTTTTTTACCATTTAGAGTAAGGAGTAAAAATGGTCTTCAGTATTACTTTGTGTACTGAAACTTTTTGTTATAAAAAAATTAAACATATATGAGACAATAAAATAATAAGTGCTCATGTATTTATCACCCAATTTGTTCTCTATCAATTACCATATTTCCTCAATTGCTTGTACAATGTATTAAAGAAAAGCTCACTCTTAAAAATTGCAGCATTTATATTTAGATAACATTTCAAGGAAACATAATCAGAAACTTTTCAAAATTAATAATAGTAAAGGCATTTTAAGGATGGCTTATGCTTTTATTGGGTGAAAAAGGTGATTTGTGCTAGAAAATCTTCCATATTGGTTTGTGAAAATGAATGAAAGAAACCTCATTTAAAATAGAGTTGGGAAGCCAGAATGGGGAGCTTTTATTCCCTACCTCTTGTCATCAATTGCAGTCCCCAACAGAAAGATGTGTATCTTGCCTTCCCAATAAGAAGAAGCTTACTTTACTTCTCCAACAACAGTAAGGAAGAATTTTTCTTTCCCCCTCAACAAGCTCAGCCAATAATACCACAACTCAGCCAATGAGAAATTGTCACTACCTTGAGTTCTTGCTTTCCTCCAATGCTTTCTCTTTATTCAAAGCAGTACTTCAGGCACCCCCAATTGCATTTTAAACACTAACAACAGAATATCTGAAAAAGAAATTCACAATAACATCAAAACAATAAAATACTTAGGAATAAATTTAACCACAAGGGTTAAAGATCTATACATCTGAAAACTAAAAGACAGTAATGAAAAAATTAAAGAAGACACACATGAAAAATAAAGAACACACAAATAAAAAGAAAGATAAACCACATTTACAGATCACAAGTATTAACATTGTTAAAATATTCATACTGCTCATGGTTATCTATAGAGGCAATATCAAAAATCCTATCAAAATTTTGGTGACATTTTACACAAAAACAGAACAATCCTAAAAAGTGTATGGAACTACAAAAGTCCTTGAGTAGCAAAATCAATCTTGGGAAAGAAGAACAATGGTAAGAAAGAAAGAGAGAGAGAGAGAGAAAGAAAGAAACAAAGAAACAAAGGAAGGAAAGAAGGAAGGAAGGAAGAAAGAAGCCAGAGGCTTCATACTTCTGATTTAAAACCATACTATAAAGCTGTAATAAACAAAACAGTCTCATACTTGCATAAAATCAAACCTGTAGACCAATGGAACAGAATCAAGAGTTAAGAAATAAACCCACATAATGTTGCCTGGGTGGCTCAGTCAGTTAAATGTCCGACTTTGGCTCAGGTCATGATCTCACGGTTCGTGGGTTCGAGCCCCATGTCAGGCTCTGTGCTGACAGCTAGCTTGGAGCCTGGAGCCTACTTCTGACTCTGTATCTCTCTCTCTCTCTCTCTCTGAGCCTTCCCTTTCTCTGAAATAAATAAAACATTAAAAGTTAAAAAAAAGAAATAAGCCCACACATATAAGGTCAACTAGTATTTAACAAGAGAACCAAGAATACTAATATGGAAAGAATAGTGTTATGATGGGAAAACTGGATATTCACATGCAGGAAGGAGGGAAGGAAGGAAGGAAGGACAAAGGAAAGAAAGAAAAAGGAAGAAAGAAAGAAAGGAAGAAATTGCACTTACCTTACAGTACTCACAAAAATTAACTCCAAATAGATTAAGAACTTAAAGACCTGAAACCATAAAACTACAGAAAGAAAACTCAGGGGAAAGCTCTGTGACATTAGTATTGGACATGACATCAAAAGCAAAAGCAACAAAAGCAAAAACCAATAAGTGGAGCATATCAAACTGAAAAGCTTCTGCACAACAAAAGAAAACTCCACAATAAGTAAATGTAACCTACAGATTAGGTAAAACTATTTGCATACCATATATCTGATATGGGATTATATACAAACATTTAAGGATCTTATAAAATACGATAGCAAAAGAAAATCAAATTAATAAAAAATCAGAGGACTTTAATAAACATTTCTTCAAAGAAATAGACAAACAAGTATTTGAAAAGGTGCTCAATATCACTAATCATCAGGGAAACGCAAACCAAAGCTGTAATGGCAAATCATTGTACACTATTAGAATCACTGTTAGCAAAAAGACAAGAGATAGAAAAAGCTTATGAGAATGTAGAGAAAAGGCAGCTCTGATATAATATTGGTGAAACTGTAAATTTGTATTACCAGCATGGAAAACAGGATGGAGGTTTTCTTAAAAATTAGTAACAAAACTACCATATGATCCAGGAATCCCGTTTCTGGGTATACATCTAAAGACAATGAAATAACTAAAACTCCCATGTTCATCGCAATATTACTCATAATACGCAAGAAATGGAAACAACCTGTCTATCAACAAATGAATAGATAAATAAAGCATGATATATATTATTCAGTGAAATATTATTCAGTGCTAAAAAAGGAATCTTAACATTTTCATTAATATGGATGGACTTTGAGGGTATTATATAAAGTGAAATAAGTCAGAGAAAGACAAGTATTCTATCATCTCAGTTATATATGAAATTTCAAAACATTGAGTTCATAGAAACAGGCAATAGAATGGTGATTGCCAGTAGCTGAGATTTAGAGGGAAATGAATAGATGTTGGTCAAAGGATACAAACTCAGGGATGCCTTGGGTGGCTCAGTCAGTTAAGTGTCCAATTTCAGATCAGGTCATGATCTCATGGTTTGTGAGTTCAAGCCCCGCGTTGAGTTCTGTGCTGACAGCTCAGAGCCTGGAGTCTGCTAGATTCTGTGTGTCCCTCTCTCTCTGCACCTCCCTAGTTCCCACTCTCTCTCAAAAGTAAATGAACATTAAAAATTTTATTTTAAAAAAGGATGCAAACTCAGTTATATTCTGGAGATTATACAACATGGTGACAACATTTAAGAATTTGTACTGTATTTTAAGTTGCTATAAGAGTAGAGCTAATATTCTCACCATAACAGCAACATAACAGTGCCAGCAACAAAATGGTGATTATATAAGACAAAGGGTGTGTTACCTAATCTTATTGTTACAAACCTTTCACAATATAGGTGTGTATGAAATCATTACATTGTATGCCTTAAACTTACACAACATTATGTCAATTATATCTTAACAAAACTGGGGGAAAAAAGATGCAAAACATCTCCACTCGTCATGGCTGCATTCTAGGAAGGGAGAGAGCAGGCATAGAAGAAAAGTCTTCAGGGGAGGCTGGACGACTCAGTCTGTTAAGCATCTGACTTCAGCTCAGGTCATGATCTCGCAGTTTGTGAGTTTGATACCCACATGGCGCTCTGTGCTGACAGCTTGTAGCCTGAAGCCTGTTTCTGATTCTGTGTATCCCAGTCTCTCTACCATTCCACTATTCTCTCTCTCTCTCAAAAATAAATAAACCTTAAAAAAGAAAAGAAAAAAAATGTCTTCTTAGATAAATGGTACTAAAGAAACTTCCAAGAAGCTCTGGCCTTTTATTAGCCGACAGAGAAGAAATAAGGACCTGATATTAGGTGGTAGTAGTGGGGTATAACAAAGAGGAATGTGACAGAGATTAAAGATACAGGGTGCCTGAGTGGCTCAGTCAGTAAGCATCTGACTTCGGCTCAAGTCATGATCTCACAGTTCATGAGTTCGAGCTCTGCATCAGGCTCTGTGCTGTCAGCTGGGAGCCTGGAGCCTGCTTCAGCTTCTGTGTCTCCCTCTCTCTCTCTGCCCCTTCCCTACTCAGTCTGTGTCTCTTTCTCTCAAAAATAAATAAAAAATCTTAAAAGTTGTTTAAAAAGTAAAGAGGTAAAGACTTTATTTGATGTGTGAGATAAGGAGGAAAAATCATGCAAGGACTCTGGGATTTGTAATTTATCACCACCTTGCAATGGGGCCTTGTGAGGTGGGATAGGTGAGATGGGAATGTGAATGAAGAACATCTTGCCAGGAAAGGGGCTACATTTCGTTTTGGACAGGGAGGAAAAAGGCAGTGGAATGAAAACAAAGGTAATTCTAACAGGATAATCAGCTCCAAAATCATAAGAGAGTTGGCTTGTAAACCATAAGCAGGTTGTCCTAGCACACTGTTTCGCTGAGAACAGAGGAACTTGAAAAGATGAAATCCACTAAAAAGGAACCAGCATATGGGGCAACTGGGTGGCTCAGTCGGTTGGGCACCCAACTTCCGCTCAGGTCATGATCTCAGTTCATGAGTTAAAGCCCTGCACCGGGGTCTGTGCTGACAGCTTGGAGCCTGGAGTTTGCTTCAGTTTCTGTGTCTCCCTCTCTCTCTGCCCCTTCCCCACTCATGCTTCACTTGTCTTTCAAAAATGAATAAAGATTTTTTAAAATAAAATAAAATAAAATAAAGGAGCCAGTGTAAGTGGCTGTCATTGCAACATGTAGTCTTAGAAAGTGCTAGGTAGATACATTTCCATCTCCTTTTCCCGCCCCTTAATCAAATCCTCCCCCACCTGAAAAATTGGAGACACTGGCCCTGAAGTGTGGCCTGAACAACCTTTAGTACCTATTGCTCTCATCCACATGCTGCTACCAACAGACTGAGGGAGACATGGGCATATGCATTTGATAAGTAGTGGATGAGAGTTAGTTTAATGGAGGAAAATGGAAAGAATAATGGTTTTGAAAGGGACCAGTCATAAAACACACTTTTGCCTGAATCCAGCCCCTTAACAATAAAATGGATTTGCCTTTGCAGATTGCCTACTCTAGGAATCACTTAACAAGAACTTTTCTTAGTTCCCCAGAATATTTTCACCTTTGTTGTATTCATAAAAATATAGAAAACAGGAAGAAGACAGGAAGGAATTGTGGACACAATTAGGTTCAACTCCCTCATTTTGCAAATGCATAAAATATATAAAGAACTTTGTATTCAGGAATCTACAAGTCACAGACAAGCTAGTGATGTATTGAGACTTTGAAACTCTTCCTGCTGTTTGATCCATTCTATTCCAGAGCCAGGCATGAATTCTTTCTCTAAGCAGATAAAGGGTTAAGTGGGTTCTGAGCTCAACCAATGAAGGCACATTGCAATTGAACCGTATGTTCGACCACATAGACAGATATAAAATATTCTATCCAACAACAGAATATACGTTCTTTTTATGTGCAAACAGATGATCTTCCAAGATAGGTCATATAATAGGACAGAAGACATATCTTAGTAAATTTAAGATTAAAATCATACCAACTATCTTTCTGACCACAATGGTCTGAACTACAAATCAAAAAGAGAAAATCTGGAAAACCAAAAAATATGTGGAAACTAAACAATACACTTCCGAACGATCAATGGGTCAAAGAAGAAATTGAAAAGGAAATTTAAAAATTACATAAAAACAAATAAAAATGGGAATAAAAATAGTTCTGAAAGGAAAGTTCATAGCAACACATGCATGTATTAAGAAACCAGAAATATCTCAAATAAACAACTTAACTTTACACCTCAAGGAACTAGAAAAGAAGAACAAATTAAGACCAAAGTTCTCAGGATGAAGAAAGTAATCAGAGCAGAAATAAATGAAATAGAGGCCAGAAAAAGTCAACAAAATCAAGAGTTGAGTTTTTTTTGAAAAAATAAAATTGCTTGGTTAATTAGGGGGAAACAAGACAAGACTCAAGTCAATAAAATTAGAAATGAAAAAGGAGACATTAAAACTGATAACACTAAACTTCATGGAATCATAAGAGACTATAATGAACAATTAATGCCCAGAAATTAGATAACTTAGAAAAAATGGATAGCTTCTTAGAAACATGCAACCTATCAAGACTGAGATAAGAAGTACAAAATCTGAACAGACCAATAATGAGTGAAGAGATTGAGTCAGTAATCAAAAATGTCACAACAGAGAAAACTCCAAGACCATGTGGCTTTAATGAAAAATTCTACCAAATATTTGAATAAGAATTAGCAGGGGCACCTGAATGGCTCAGTCAGTTAAGCATCTGACTCTTGATTTTGGCCTGGGTCAGGATCTCATTCACACTTTGAGCCTTGTGTGGAGCTCTGTGTTGACAGCATGGAGCCTGTTTGGGACTCTTTGTCGCATTTTCTCTTTGCCCCTCCCCCACTTGCTCTCTTTCAAAAATAAAATAACCTTAAAAATTAAAAAAAAATAAAAAAGAATTAGCAATAATCTTCAAACTTCTCCAAATTATTGGAGTGAGGGAAAAACTTCTAAACTCATTTGATGAGGCCAGAATTATCCTGATACCAAAGCCAGATACAAGAAAAGAAATCCATAAATCAATAAACCTGCTATAGAGATGCAGCAATTCTCAACAAAATATTAGCAAACTGAATAAAATAACACACTAAAAGGATTATACATCACAACTAAGTAGAATTATCCCTGAAATGTGAGGACAATTCAACATATACATTCAATATGGGAATAGAGCAGAGGGGAGGTGAGATGATTACCCAGCAGCAAGACTCTGAGCTTGCCTCATCTTTCAAACACACCTAGATAACCATCACGTTATTCTGAATACAAAGGAAATCGATCTGAAGACTGAAAGACAGAATGCTCAATAGAGGAAAAGAAGAGGCCACATTGAGGAAGGTGGGAAGTTTGGAGATGTGGTTTGGGACAGAAATGCGTCGTGGTTGCTGTAGAGGGGAGGAAGCCCTGGTCATGGAGAAAGGTGAGACAGAGGGAAGCACACAGGGATGTGCATAAGGAAAACATCTTCCCAAAGCAATTAGCTGGGAAAATGAGAGGGGCCGATTTTCCGAAGTTTTTGCAACCACTTAAAGGCTGGAGATTTAGAAGTCCACGGGCTTGGCTGAGATAGAGCCCTGAGGGTACTACCTTACTTCTGGAGAGAAGGCTGGCAAGCAGCCCCAGGACAGACTGTGTGATCTGAGGATGGCCTAAGGTGCAGAGGGAGAGGCTGTCCACTTCTATTGGAGTACATCTGTGAGAGATGACATGCCCAGAGATGCCTTTCAGGGGACGAAAGAGCTAGTGGCAACATTTCCTTCCCCAGCCCCTCAGCGTAGGCACAGAGACACCTGCTGAGGGTGGCTAAATCAGACACTGACTGTTAAGCCTGTTTTGCTCCAAATCCCTGTGCACTTTGGCACACCTGCTCTTCTCAGTCAAACCTGGATCAATCCCAGGATGGCAAGACCCTCCACCAGAAAACCAGTGAACGTCCTTCCCACATGAGGTCCCTAAAGTTTTTAAAACTCAGAAGACTTGTTGGGATAGATCCAAAGTGCAGTGCACTGCTCCATGCAAGGAAGCAACCTAGAGAAAGACAGTGTGAAAAGAGCAATCTGAAAGATGCCTGGGATGCACAAATGGAAATTATTCTAACTTCTGGGAGTGCTTCCTTGAGAGCAGCAGGCACTGGGTTCCCTCTACTGGGACGTAGGAGCTGGCTGGTGGCATTTCCCTGCCCCACCCCTCAGCATGAACCGACTTCAGTACACAACACAGTGTCAACACTAGCTGCCTAACCTGTTTATGCCTCGTCCCACCCCTGTGCCCTATGCTGATAGTGCATTTCTTAGGCAAGTGTACCTAACAACCAGTACAGAGGGTTCCTTCCTGAGAAAACCAGTGGAAACCTCTGTATGCGCCACGACTACTGACCACAGAGTTCTGCAAGGCTTCGGTTCTAATGGAAGTTGAATCAGGTCTTCACGAGGTGCCCGAGATATCCTGAGGTTCCTGCGCCTGCCAGGAAGTGACCTTCTTTCCTCACTTGGGGAGGCTGCTGGGAACTCTGTAAGCAAGGTATCAGGCCAACATTTCCAAAAGGTTTCATGGCTCCATGTATAAAGTCAACCTTAGCTCCTTAGAGCTATCTGGTCATATCTGAGTCTATGCATGACTCTCAAATACGACATTCCAATCAAAGCCTTGGTAAAATAACCAGTATTCCCAATGGTGTCCTGTTACAAGATGAACATATTTTTATCAAACTTATGCAAGCAATTGTATGCCGGGAGCCGAACCGGCCTCTCTGGATGGCAATCACGGCAAGGAAGTGACAATGTTTGCAGCTCCTCCCATGAGAAATGAAAACTAGTATCTCCTTCTGCTACCATTAGCTCATGTTGGATATAAGCCTGCTGGTATTGACCAGGCCTCCCAATATTCCATATCAGACCAATATTCTGAATACAGATACCTCATAAGGAAAAGCATATTCCTGCCTTTACGAAAGAGACTTTAGATGAAAGCTCTATGGATGATTGTCAAAAGGCTCTTCCTATGGGCCTTGCAGATCCAAGACTTAAGGGGTTAAGAACACAAGAGTTACAATTGAGCCTGGCCCCGAGACAAAGAGCCTATTTTGGGGTTAAGAGCAGAACACAGCTACTACATATATCTTTGCTAATTGGTAAAGCATAGCAGTCCCTTCCTCAAGGCCTGCATTCCACAAACACCCTCCCTTATACTGGCAGCTGGGATGAGGATAGATAAGAGTAGCTAAAACATAAACCCAGGTGCAAAGACTGACAATTTAGGGTCCCCATGTTAGTCTCCACAAATAAACCAATTCAGAAACATTTATCTTCTTGAGGGCCAGACAGAATAACTCCTAGCTTATCTATATACAATTTAACTTGTATGTTATGCTGTTTTTCACTATGAACATTCTGTTAATTGATATCACAAAAGGCCTCTCATTGTAAGAAATTCCTTTCTATGACTTCATCTTGTTGCTGAACCTTAAAATAAAGATACCAAAACCGACAGGACAGAGATGCCTGCCTGGTGATCAGAAAGAATCTCTGGGCTCTCTCACTCTCTTTTGCCGACACTGTCCATCCTTCAGGGACCCCTGGACCTGCCGGAGCCGGCGCGGCCTCCGACAGTTGTAATTGCCATAGAAGAAAGAATACTCACTGAGAGTTTTGAATTTCAGAGGACTTAGGTAGAGAGAAAAGATAAATGCCTCAGTTTACAAAAGAATACTTTATGACATTTCTGTACATCATAGATATTTTAAGAAAAAGTTTTCTTAATCTGGGTAAGCAAACATTAGAGAACCAGCAATATTTTCAACAAGAGTCACAAAACTACAATCTTCCTCAGTTTATTTAGTCCCAAGTTTCTAATTCTTGTTCAGTTTAAATGCACCTTTTTAGCTCTGGAAATTCTTACCCATTTTAGTATTAATCTTAAAACTGTGAATTACCTATATTCATTTCAAAAGTCCTTTTTCTAAATCTCTTTGAAGAAGAAACACATTTTGTGAGAGAATAAGAACAATTATAAATGGTAAAATCTCAGAAACGAACATTGTTAAATATCTGATGAGAGTTCACTGTGATGTAATTGACAAAGACAGTTATTTCTGTGACACATAATATTTCAAGTAATCAGAATATTATGTGATAACCATATACCAAAACTTTCAAACTTTAGGAATTGCATATATATTTGGGCAGTTGCTGCAGTTACTCATGCAGTACAACTTAAGGTTTACCATTGTATAATAATGCTTTTCTAAGTAACTTAGTATTCAAAAAAAAAGGGCCAAATTGGTCAAAAGACTTAATCCTAGGAAGTTTGTTTAAAAAAAAACGTAGGAAGTTATAAAGCACATCCTAAATACAAATCTTAAAACTTTATTTAACCAAAATGACAATAAAAGATCCTAAGGGCGAATGTATAGCATTATATAGTTGTTAGCAAAACTTACCGCCTTTATCATTGAGAAGTTTTAACTAATCAAAGGCCTGATAAAGATGAAACCTAAAGCTTTGGTTTTTTTGGCAGACAAAAGAGAAAACTTTTGTTTACATTGTCTTATCAATAGCAGGTTAACAATCCAAGAAAACCTGTCTTTTGAACAGAGAGAAAAGCAGAGTTTTAATCTTAATACCAGTGTGTTTCTAAAATTCCATTTATCTTAACTTTAGTCCATCCTAAGCACACATGAAATTCCTGTCCAAAGAACCTTCTACAACTTTCCTTTGCTTTAACCTTTGCCCCCAAATCATTTCTTTCTAAACAACCAGTCTCATTTAGGACAAAATAACTTTCTTTTACCCTCAAAAAAGATGTATTTCCACTCCTTATATCTTTCTTATATATCTCCCATTTTCCTATATACAGGGGTGCTTTCCTTATTTCCAACAGTCTTAAGTACACTTAGCAGAATTTTAACTCTTAGGAAACCTTAGTCTCTAATTGAGGACTTAGTAACCAACTGAGAGGTGTTTACACCAGAATTTTTTAGATGGTAAATTTAGGAACCAATTAATCATAAACCAGATTTTTCAATGGGTCCAAATAGTCTTACTCTTTCTGCAATAGAAGTTGAAAACTCAAACCTATATTCAGTAATCATGTATTCTACTTGGAAAAGACCTAGATGTCCATGAAGTGCATTTTGTTCTTTGACCTCGAAGGTGGGAGGAGGCGCCAATGCGCCTGAGGCACTGAGGAGTCAGTTATGCGGGCTGCCCCACCCCCATCCCCCCCACGTGGAGCAGAAAAGGAGTGGGGGAAGGGAGGGCAAAAGAGGAGAGATGCCAGCAGAAGGCAGAGAAAGAGAATTGCCAGTTTTAAATTTTGTGAGCTCAGACAGAGGAGCAAACTTCAGGTTTCTTTTTTTTATTATTTTTTATTTTACCAGTAGAATTTCGGCAGTCCATGTCAGTCTGGAGAAGACAAGGAATTTCCCCGAAACAAAAGGAGTTTTGGCAGCTGCTTGGGAATATTCCTTAAAAGTCCCCATTCCGAAGTAGACTAGCCATAGTTGGCTCTAATTACAGCCATTAACCTGGGAAATGAATGAGTGAGAAGCCCTCACATCTACTAGGCAGAGGAACAGAGAGAGTTAACATCCTCTTCAGTCTGATTTTATCTCATCCAGACCAATAAGGTCTCCTTATTGGGTTTCTCCCGATATTGGCTGGGTTTGGCTGGTTTGGTGGGCCCTTTCCAATTCAGGCATTCATTCCCATGAGGTGGTGTCACAAAGACAGACAAAGAGGTAGGGGTGCCCCCTCTAATTGAGGAGACCAGTCAGATGCCAGTCTGGCTGCGTCCCAAAGGAACTTAGGTGACGCTTAGCCGTAGCAGTCTCAGCTTGGTGACTTACGATTGGGAACTATTCCAATGCCACCATAGTCTGTATGCCGTTCACTACAGTGAAACAGGATGAATGTCAGAAAGACCACCAAACGCCTAATAGAAGCAAGGCGGCAAGATTTTATTTACGGTCGGGCCAAACCTGATCTCCTGATCTCATGGAGAAATGCAGAGAATGGTTCCGAACAAAGGTAGCAGTGAGCTTATATGGATCTCAGCAAGGCAGAATATGTCATTATTTAGTTAACCAATTACATGTTACAGCATACCATGGTAACCAGTTGCATTGTGACACTCAGGTATTAGTTTTGGCAGAGACCTATCAATTTTAAGTTCTTTGTCTTGAAATGACCAACTGTAATTAGACATTTGAGAAGCCCTGGGGTAGTGACTACATGACAGACCACCAGGGTACAATGATGACATGGTTTCTGTAACCTTGTGTACAGGGTGTGGGTGTGGTCAACCAGAACAGGGAAGTACGTGCTTGCCTAGCAGATTTACAGAAGCAGAAAGAGCATGTTAGTATTTAACCATGCTTGAGGTTAACCTACAATACACGGAATCGCAGACAGGCCCGCTCAGACTCCATAGGCTTTTGGGGACCTTAAGGGTGCCCACCCATGGAGCCACAGAATCAAGCCCGGCAGGCAAGCTGACCGAGTCGCACAGTCACACTCACATACACACCAGAGGTTATTACATTCCCTCTCACAGAATTCTTATGGTTAAGACTAAAAACAATGACAATGACAACAGGACAAAACAGATACAGACATGGCCATAAAACAGGTTTACAGGTTTACTGAACGGCCTAACTGACGTCTCGGTGCGCCCCGGAGGCGGGGAGTAGCTGCATCCAGCCTTCCACTTAATCCCCCAGACAGAAGCACGTGTGCATTTAGAATTTAGATGATAAACTGCCTTACCTCCGGAGGTTTAGAAAGCTGACTCCCACATATTAACTGGGGCTGTTTTCGGGGTGGCAGGAAAGACAGAGTTTCCCTGGGTCCCAGGACGTCTTCAGGAGCCAGGGAGGATGCAGGCGAATGAGACAGGAATTTGGAGGTCTGGGGTCTCCATAATTTCTCTGGGGCCTCCAAAATGTTATGCCGAGAGACAGAGATGAACCGAGACCACTGAAGCCGAATTCAGGAAATCTTTATTACCGGCCAGGACCGCACAGGGTTATCACAGAACTCTAAATGTGCAGCCCGTAATCTATTTAAGTTAAAGGTTGTCATGGGCCTGTCTAACGGGTTTAAGGGCCTGGTCAACAAACTTTTGGCAAAGAGTAGGGCTATTTTTCATACCCTGAGGCAAGACTTTCCATTGATAGATCTATTATGGTTGTTTAATATTTTCAGAAGGCAGCTGATGGCAATTCTGACAATCCTTTTTATATAAGAGGACGTTAAAGAAACAATCCTGTAAATCTATCACAATTATCTGATATCCATCCGATATTGCTACAGGGGATGAGAGTGTTGGTTGAAGAGAGCCCATAGTTTCCATAGTAACATTTATGGCCCTTCGATTTTGTAAAAGCCTCCATTTTCCTTTATGACAAAAGCCTTAATTTTTTCTTTGTGACAAAAATAGGAGTATTCTAAGGACTAGTAGAAGGTTCAGTATGTCCTTCTTTTAGCTGTTTTTCTACCAGTTTTCTTGCTACTGATATTTTTTCAGATGTTAGGGGCCATTGTTCAACCCATATAGGAGAATGAGACTTTCAGATTATGGGGTCAGTAGCTAGTGGAACAATGGCTCCTTCTATAACCTATTTGACTAGGATAACAGAGGAGGAGGTGGTGGTTTTGGGGGCAGTTTCTTGAATTTATCTATTTGTTTAAATGAAGTTTTTCTAGCCTGGATGGGGAAGGCCCAATTGTTTGATGGAACAAAATGGAAAAATCGAGCAATTTGTTGAGGAGATACCTTTACCCCTTTTTTCGTTAGCGTGTTCCATAATATATCTATAAGGGGTCTCCTTTCCTTAGACTCTTTATGGCCCATAACTTCTCAAAAACAGTTCTTTGCTTATCGACCAACTAACCCTACTTATCTTATGCAGAAGGCCCGAGGTACCCTATGGTGGAATCCTAACCATCCCGACTAATAAAATGAGAAAGGCATAGTTTAAAGAGATTACTTTCAAGTGTCTGTTAGGGTGTCCACCATGCCAGAGGCCCACTCCAACCGGTCCAGGAGTCTCTGAAGGATGGACAGTGTCGGTGAGAGAGAGAGAGTGAGAGAGCCAGGAGAATCTTTCTGGTCACCAGGCAGACATCTCTGCTCTGATGGGGGCCCAACTTTATTTTATAATTAAGTGTTTGGGGACTGCACAGAAGTGGCATTTGCCTTAGACAATGATTTCTGATGACAAATTTCTTTGATATGTAAGAATTTCCCAGAACATAGATTTGTAGAAGGCTCATGCATAACCTTTATCAATAGTGATTGAGGTAGGGGATTTAGATGCTTATCCTATGGGGAAGGAAGGTGTCTTTAGCATACAAGACAATGTTTTTAGCATAGCAAAGGCAAAGTTAGTTCTTTGTGAGCAGGGGTCAATGGGCTGTTAGCTTAAAGGGAAGTATTAAGAAAAACAGGTTTTTCAGGAAACACAAATGTTTGCTCGCATAGTCACAAAAGAAGAAGTTCCTACAATAGGTTCCTTCACAAGATGCAATCAGCACATCAAGACCAGAATAAGTCACTCTGAATACCAAATAACAAGATGCCTTGCGGGGGTGGGGGAGTGGTGGGGGGGTGGGGTCGGTGCTCAAGCAGAAACAATTGGGCGGGGGTGGATATCGGTCACCATATGAAGGTAAGAGTCCCTGCAACTTACCTTAGCCTCACAAAGAGTTCTTTCTCACCTTATGAGTTCAGAAACGGCTCCCAACATACTCCCTTCTCCTGAAAAGTTGCTACTGAAATAACAGCTGCTAGAGTTACAGGGTTTCCCTTCATGTAGCTAGTTGCTTCTCTCTTGATGTTTTTTTTTCCTTTTTGGAAAATGTTATCTATTTATTTATTTATATTATATGATTGTATGTATGTACCCATGTATGTATGTATGTATGTATTTTTTAAATGTAATTCATTGTCAAGCTGGCTAACATACAGCGTGTACAGCATACTCCTGGTTTTCGGGGTAGATTCCTGTGGTTCATCGCTTACATACAATACCTAGTGCTCTACCCAACAATTGCCCTTCTCAATGCCCATCACCCATTTTCCCTTCTTCCCCACCCTCTCATTGACCCTCATCTTCTTCTCTGTATTTAAGAGCCTCTTATGGTTTGCCTCCCTCCCTCTCTGTTTGTAACTAATTTTTCCTCTTCACTTCCCCCATGGGACCTTCTGTTAAGTTTCTCAATATCCACATATGAATGAAAACATATTATATCTGTCTTTCTCTGAATGACTTATTTCACTTAGCATAATTACCCTCCAGTTTCATTCATGCTGCTGCGATGGCAGGATTTCATTCTTTCTCATTGTCAAGTAGTATCTCATTATATGTATAAACCACATCGTCTTTATCCATTCATCATAATTTGGCTATTCTTGAAAGCTCTACCATAAATATTGGGGTTCATGTGCCCCTACGAATCAGCACCCCTGTATCCTTTGGATAAGTTCCTAGTGGTGCTATTGCTCGGTTGTGGGGTAGTTCCACTTTTAATTTTTTGAGGAGCTTCCACACTGCTTTCCAGAGAACCTGCACCAGTTTGCATTCCCACCAACAGTGCAAGAAGGTTCCATTTCTCTACATCCTCGCCAGCATCTGTTGTTTCCTGAACTGTTAATTTTAACCACTCTGACTGGTGTAGGTGGTATCTCAGTGTGGTTTTGATTTGTATTTCCCTGATGATAAGTGACATTGAGCATCTTTTCATGTGTGTCTTTGCTATCTGGATGTCTTCTTTGGAAAAGTGTCTACTCATGTCTTCTGCCCATTTCTTCACTGGATTATATGTTTTATGGGTGTTGAGTGTGGTAAATTTATAGACATTTACAGACATTTGATTTGTAGACAAATTATAGACAATTTATAGACAAATTTATAGACATTTGATTTATAGACAAATTATAGATTTTGGCTACTAACCTTTATCTGATATGTCATTGGCAAATACCTTTTCCCATTCTGTCAATTGCTTTTTAGTTTTGTTGATTGTTTGCATTGCAGTGCAGAAGCTTTTTATCTTAATGAGGTCCCAATAGTTCATTTTTGCTTTTAATTCCCTTGACTTTGGAGACGTGTCGAGCAAGAAATTGCTGGAGCTGAGGTCAAAGAGGATGTTGCCTGCTTTCACCTCTAGGGTTTCCTATCTCACATTTAGGTCTTTCATCCATTTTGAGCTTATTTTTGTGTATGGTGTAAGAAAGTGGTCCAGTTTCATTCTTTTGCATGTTGCTGTCCAGTTCTCCCAGCACAATTTGCTAAAGAGACTGTCTTTTTCCCATTGGATATTCTTTCCTGCTTTGTCAAAGATTAGTTGACCATATATTTGTGGGTCCAATCCTGGAGTCTCCATTCTATTCCATTGGTTTGTGTGTCTGTTTTTGTGCCAATACCATACTGTCTTGATGATGACAGCTTTGTAGTAGAAGCTAAAGTCTGGGATTGTGATGCCTCCTGCTTTGGTTTTCTTCTTCAAGATTATTTTGGGTACTCAGTGTCTTTTGTGGATCCATAAAAATTTTAGGATTGTTTGTTCTAGCTTTGAGAAGAATGCTGGTGCAATTTTGATTGGGATTGCATTGAATGTGTAGATTGCTTTGGGTAGTATTGACATTTTAACAATACTTATTCTTCCGATCCATGAGCATGGAATGTTTTTCCATTTCTTCGTGTCTTCTTAATTTCTTTCATAAGCTTTCTATAGTTTTTATCATACAGATCTTTTACATCTTTGGTTAGGTTTATTCCTAGGTATTTTATGATTCTCAGTGCAATTTTAAATTGATTTCTGGAATTCTCTTTCTGTTGCTTCATTATTGCTGTCTAGAAATGCAACCGATTTCTGTACATTGATTCTGTACCCTGTGACTTTGCTGAATTCATGGATCAGTTCCAGCAGAATTTTGGTGAACTCTATCGGGTTTTCCATGAAGAGTATCATGTCATCTGCAAAAAGTGAAAGTTTTGCTTCTTTGCCAATTTTAATGCCTTTTACTTCATTTTGTTGTCTGATTGCTGAGGCTAAGACTTTCAACACTATGTTAAACAACAGTGGTGAGAGTGGACATCTTGTCATGTTCCTGATCTCAGGGGGAAAACTCTCAGTTTTTCCCCATTGAGGATGATATTAGCTGTGGGCTTTTCATATACGGCTTTTATGATGTTTAGGTTTGTTATTTGTATCTCGATTTTCTGGAGGGTTTTTAGTAAGAAGGAATGCTGTATTTTGTTAAATGCCTTTATGTTAGAGTCATATGGCTCTTATCCTTTCTTTAATTAATGTGATGTATCACATTGATTGGTTTGTGAATATAGAACCAGCCCTGCAGCCAAGGAATGAATCCCACTTGATCATGTGGATATTCTTTTTATATGCTTTTGAATTTGATTTGCTAGTATCTTGTTGAGAATTTTTGCATCCATATTCATCAGGGATATTGACCTGTACTGTTTCTTTTTTTGTGGGTCCTTGTCTGGTTTGGGAATCAAGGTAATGCTGGCTTCATAGAAAGTGTCTGGAACTTTTCCTTCCATTTTTATTTGCTGGAACAGCTTGAGAAGGATAGGTATTAACTCTGTTTAAAATGTCTGGTAGAATTCCCTTGGGAAGCCATCTGGCCAAGGACTCTTATTTGTTGGGAGATTTTTGATAAGTGATTCAATTCTTTCACTAGTTATGTATCTGTTCAGATTTTATATTTCTTTCCTTTTGAGTTTTGGTAGTGTGTGGGTGTCTAGGAATTTGTCCATTTCTTCTGGGTTGTCCAGTTTGATGGCATACAATTTTTCATTGTATTCTCTGATAATTCTTTTTATTTCTGAGGGGTTGGTTGTGATATGTCCATTTTCATTCGTGATTTTATCTATTTGGGTCCTTTATCTTTTCTTTTTGAGAAGTCTAGCTCGGGGGTTATCAGTTTTGTTTATTTCTTCAGCAAAACAACTCTTAGTTTCATTGATTTGTTCTAGTGGGGTTTTTTTGGATTCTAAATTGTTTATTTTTGCCCTGGTCTTTATTATTTCTCTTCTTCTGCTGGCCTTGAGGTTTATTTGCTGTTCTGTTTCTAGTTTCTTTAGGTATGCTGTTAGATTTTGCATTTGGGATTTTTCTTGTTTCTTGAGATAGGCCTGGATTGCAATGTATTTTCCTCTTAGGACGGGCTTTGCTGCATCCAAAAGGGCTTGGAATTGTTGTGTTTTCATTTTCACTTGTTTTCATATATTTTAAAATTTCTTCTTTTATTCATAATTAGTGGGATGCATTTGGAGGTTTTCCAAACTTTTTTCTGTGGTTAATTTCAACTTTCATAGCATTGTGATGAAAGTGTGCAATAGTATGATCTCAATTCTTTTATATTTCCTGAGGGCTGTTTTGTGACCCAGTATGTGATTTATCTTGGAGAATGTTCCATGTGCACCTGAGAAGAATGTGTATTCTGCTGCTTTTGGATGAAAAGTTCTGAATATATCTGTCAAGTCCATCTGGTCCAGTGTATCATTCAGTGCCACAGTTTACTGATTTTCTGTCTAGATGACCTGTCCATCACCATAAGTGGAGTATTACAGACCCCTGCAACTGCCACATTCTTACCAATAAGATTGTTTATGTTTGTGATAAATTGTTTTATATGTTCGGGTGCTTTCGAATTGGGTGCACAAACATTTATAATTGTTTGATTTTCTTGATGGATAGGCCCTGTAATTATGATATAATGCCCTCCTTTATCCCGTTACAGACTTTAGTTTAAAATCTATTTGGTCTGATATAAATATGGCTACTCCAGTTTTCTTTTCACTTCCAGTAGCATAATAGATGGTTCTCCATCCCCTCACTTTCAATCTGAAGGTGTTCTCAGGCCTATAATGAGTCTCTTGTAGACAGACAATAGATGGGTATTGTTTTTTTTATCCATTCTGATACCCTATGTCTTTTGATAGGAGCATTTAGTCCATTTACATTCAGTGTTATTAGTGAAAGATATTAATTTAGAGTCCTTGTGTTATCTGTAGGTTTCATGATTGTAGTGATGTCTCTGGTCCTTTGTGGTCCTTGCAACATTCCACTCACAGAGTCCTCCTCAGAATCTCTTGTAGGGCTGGTTTAGTGGTGATAAATTTCTTCAGTTTTTGTTTGGGAAAATCTTGAGCTCTTCTTCTATTCTGAATGACAGGCTTGCTGGATAAAGGATCCTTGGTTGCATAGTTTTCCTATTGAGCACATTGAAAATTTCCTGCAACTTCTTTCTGGCTTGCCAAGTTTCAGTAGATAGGTCTGCTACTACGTTATGTATCTACCCTTGTAGGTCAAGGCCCAGTTGTCCCTAGGTGTTTTCAGAATTCTCTCTTTATCTTTGTATTTTCCAAGATTCACTATGATATGTTGTGCAGATCATCGATTCAAGTTATGTCTGAAGGGTGTTCTCTGTGCCTCCTGGATTTCAGTGTCTGTTTCTTTCCCTAGACTGGAGAAGTTCTCCAGTTCTATGATTTGTTCAAGTACACCTTCCACCCCTTTCTCTCTTCTTCTGGAACTCCTATGATATGGATATTATTGTTTCATGGAATCACTTAGTTCTCTAATACTCCCATTGTGATCTAGAATTTATTTTTATCTCTTTTTCTCAGCTTCATCTTTTTCCATAATTTTATCTTCTATTTCACTTATTCTCCCCTCTGACTCTTCAACCCTCACTGTCACTTTCTACAGTTTATGTTGCACCTCATTTACAGCATTTGTAAATTCATCATGACTATTTTATCTCTGCAGCAATAGATTCTCTGCTGTGTTCTATGCTTTTTTTCAAGCCCAGCAATGAATCTTATGACTATTATTCTAAATTCTTCTTATACTATTTATATCTGTTTGATCAGTTCTTTAGCTGCCATTTCTTCCTGGAATTTCTTTTGAGGAGAATTCTTCCGTTTCATCATTTTAGCTAGTTTTCTGTCCCTTACGTGTTTTAAAAGTTTGTTATGTGTCCTGTACCTGTGAACACTACTATAGTAAAGAGGGGTCATATACTGTCCAGGGCCTGGCCCTTTAGATGATGTTTTTTGGAGTGTGTTACTTGCTCTCTGTTGTTTGTGACTTTGGTTGCTTTATCTCCCTACTTGTAGTGATGTTTTGGGCCCTCCACCAGGTATGCTTGAAGAATTCTTGGAAAGGAAAACAAACGAACCAAACAACAACAACAAAAACAAACAGAAAACAAAAACAAACAAAATAAAAAACAAACAGAAACAAAAATCCAAAAACACCAGCTACGACTAAACAACGGGATCAGGGTGACATTGATGGAAGAGGCCTTATCCCACACAAAGAGAGAGAGGACAGGGGCAGGGAAAAAGGAAAGAAAAGAGAATTGACCAGAGAGAGAAACTATATGGCTTAATCCAGAGAGAGACAGGGGAAAATAAAGGAGATGTAGAACAGGTATAAAGAGAATAGATTAAATATGTCTGCTTAAACAAGCCAACAACCAGAAAAACCAGACTAGAGAAGGGAAGAAATAAGAAGGAGAAGAGGAAGAAAAAATAATTATATGTATATATACATACATATAATATGTACAAACATATTATATGTATACATTATACAAATATATATACGTGTGTGTGTGTGTGTGTGTGTGTTAAGAATTGTCCAAATATTAAATCAGGAAATGCAAAACCAGTGGGTGCCTTGGAATCTGTGGCAGTGCTGGTCTGGAGGAGGGGCTCATTGGTCAACCTCAATCTTACTCCAGTAGATAAGCAGTTACCAGGCATGGAGGGGCGTGGTTTGGTGTAGGCAAGTCCGGCTTCCTCTTTGGGTTTGCAGTCCATTCCCTGAAGCCCAACTTTGTTGGTGATGGCAAAAAAAATGGCAACACCCCAGTCTCTCTCCATGGACCAGGTGTCCAAACCACTCTACTCAGGCCATCTTCACAGTGCCGTGGGTGCCAAGGAGGCTTGTCCGGCTCTGCTGACTGCCGCACCTCCGTGGCACTCGATTGGTATTTAAACCCGATGTCTTAAAGGGTCCAGCTCCGTGTGCCCCTGTTCCCGGGAAGTGCTGCTCCTCTCCACCAATATATGGCCTTTGTCTGGTGGGTGCAGGCAGTCTTTGTCCTTTGAACAGTTATATACCTTCTTCCCACAGCACTCCAGGGAGGGGATTTGTTTCTCCCACTGCAGACTGCACCTCTGAACTAGTTACTGAACTCAGAGCTGGCTCCCCTCCTCCCCAGGTGCATGAACAGGACAGCCGCCCAAGTCCAGAGAAAGCCCTGAAGTTAGATATTGGGTCTTTCTCATTCCCGGTCCGTGGTTTTTCTCTTGTCCAGATACAGTCCTACGCTTCCCCAGCCTCTCTTTCTCTTCCCTTTGTCTCTCCTTAGAAGAGGATCCTTCCCCTCTGCTCCTCCACCACTTGTTTTATCTCTCCCAGTTGGCAATCACGCACCTATGGCCCTCCAGGTTGTCCCCGTGGGTCCGTGGAGATGTCTCTGTCACTCTGTAGCCAAGACTCTTGGAATTCAAAATCTTTTGGTTTCAATACTGCTGTGAGAGAGGAAGGCTTGAAAAAAAGCATAGAAGACAGTAGAAAATCTATTGCTGCAGAGATAAAAAATAGTCATGATGAATTTACAAATGCTGTAAATGAGGTGCAACGTAAGCTGTAGACAGTGACAGTGAGGGTTGAAGAGTCAGAGGGGAGAATAAGTGAAATAGAGATAAAATTATGGAAAAAGATGAAGCTGAGAAAAAGAGAGATAAAAGTAAATTCTAGATCACGATGGGAGAATTAGAGAACTAAGTGATTCCATGAAACAGAATAATATCCATATCATAGGAGTTCCAGAAGAAGAGAGAAAGGGGTGGAAGGTGTACTTGAACAAATTGTAGTGAGAATTTCCCCAATCTAGGGAAAGAAACAGACATTGAAATCCAGGAGGCACACAGAACTCCCTTCAGACGTAGCTTGAATTGATCTTCTGCACAACATATCACAGTGAAACTGGCAAAAATATAGATATAAATAGAACTACCCTGTGATCCAGTAATTACACTACTAGGTATTTACCCAAAGAATACAAAAATACTGATATGAAGGAACAAATGCATCCCAACATTTATAACAGCATTATCAACAATAACCAAATTAGGAAAACAGCCCAAGATTCCATTCATTGATGAATGGATAAGGAATATACAGTATGTATATAAAGGATATATAAAGAATATATGAAGAATATATTATATATGTGTGTGGTATGTATGTATAACAGAATATTACCCAGCCATTAAAAATGAAAGCTTGCCATCTGCAATGACATCCATGTCACATATATATAGAGAATATATATATATGTATGTATGTATGTAGGTATTTATATATGATATGTAGATAAAAAATACATAAAGAATATATTATATATAGAGAGGTATAATACCCAGCCATTAAAAATGAAATCTTGCCAACTGCAAATGACATCTATGTAGCTAGACATTATTATGCTAAGTGAAATAAGTCAGAGAAAGACAAATACCATATGATTCCCCTCATGCATGGAATTTAAGAAATGAAACAAGCAAATAACAAAGAGAGAAGAAAAAATTAACGAATACACAGACTCTTTAACTATAAAAAACAAATTGATGGTTACCAGAAGGGAAGAGGGTAGGGGGATGGGTCAAATGGATGATGGGGTTCAAGGAGTGAACCTGCTGTGATGGGCACCAGGTGATATGTGAAGGTATTGAATCACTATGTTGTACATCTAAACTAATATTGCAGTGCATGGTAATTTATTGGAATAAGAAAAACTTAAAAATACAAGGAACCAGAAACCAATAATACACTAAAAAAAAAAATCATTCATCATGATCACATGGGGTTTATATCCTGGATGTTAGAGTAGGTCAATATACACAAATCAATCAATGTTACATTGATATGTCACATCAATAAGAGAAAGTATGAAAGAGAAACTATATGACCATTTCAAAAGATGTAGAAAAAAGCATTTGACAAAGTACAACATCCATTCATGACAAAAACTCTCAACAACATTGGTCTAGAGGGAACATACCTCAACATAATAAAAGCCTCAGTTACAATCTGAGAGAGGGAAGGTTGGGCAGAGTTGAGGTCCTCCCTTACTACAGAGAGTGGCCCCTCTAGCTAGCTGTTTTGAAAGAGTACAATAAATATTTGTGTGTGAAGACACACACTGGCCACCCCCATCCACCCAGTGATGATTTGCAGTAGTCACGCTTGTCACTATCATCTGCACTCTTCCCTGATTTCTACCAACAGAGAAAGGATGAGATGTATTTCTCAGGAACTGAGCATGTATTGGAAAGAAAG
Organism: Hyaena hyaena; assembly: GCF_003009895.1. Lineage (NCBI taxonomy): Eukaryota > Metazoa > Chordata > Mammalia > Carnivora > Hyaenidae > Hyaena > Hyaena hyaena. The sequence goes on along the minus strand of NW_024080732.1, from coordinate 2,958,406 downwards.
GGAATCAGCTTGACAGCCTGAAAGATGATCCATTTCAGAGCTGCAAGAATCAGGCTGGACATGATTATAAAGCCAAGCAGAGGCCTCAAGACTTAATCAAGGGGTGAAATTGGTGCTATCACAAAATCTCATCTAAGAATATTACATGGAAGTAGTGGAACCAGACAGATTAGCTACTATGAGCTGAATGATCTCTCTGAAAATGGCCTGCTTGCTCCGAGATTATTATAAGGCTACCACATATACGTTAGAATTTCTAGGTTTTTAAGTCAGTTCCAAAATGCTCCAGCTCATGACTTCAAGCCATAGTACAAGTATTTCCAAAGTTGATGGAGAAATTCTCCGCTTCATAAATACTATGTTATTTAAACAAAAAATAGACCTTTTTGTAAGCGAAGCTATAAAATAATCTTTTGAAATAAATTTTTGGAAGGCTTGGCAGGATTAGAAAAGGAAGCCAGATTCCCAATAGCTAAGGGCAACAGGAATCTATGGCAAGGTTTGAATTCATACAGGCAAGGTTTATAAAACCATGCTTACATGAAAGCCTTCCATTGGGAACTCTAGAAATTATTTTTTCACTTTTATATTTATAAAATGTATATTCACACACACACACACACACACACATTGAGCAGCTAATACCAAGAGCCAAACTGAAAGCAGCAACTATTTTTATTGACAGTGCTACTTTGATGATCATTGAGATGTGCTAGAGGTCCCAGGGAAGAGTGTTAAAGGAGAAGACACTGGGTTATAGACAGAAATTGGAAAATAAAATTTTTATAGTTATCTACCTGGACACCAGGAATAGCTTTCATGCTAATCTTTGGCTTGGACTGAAATTTGAGGTCTATCTTTTGCAAGTTCTGTGGCTTCCTCCTAGCATCATAAAAGCAGCATCATAACACAATCTGGAGACGTAAAAAGAGCCTTGAGTTGTGAGTGAGGAGATATGAACCCTAATACCCTAATGCTTGGGAAAGTCCTGGTTTATATCTGGTTTTTTTTTGCTATAATTATTTTTTTAATTTTTAAAAATATGTATTTATTTATATTTGAGAGAGAGAGAGAGAGTGAGAGAGAGAGAGAGCGCATGAATTGGGGAGGAGTAGAGAGAAAGGGAGACAATTTGAAGGAGGCTCCAGGCTTGAGCTGTCAGCACAGAGACCGATGCAGGGCTCGAACCCACGAACTGGGGAACCTGAGCTGAAGTCGGATGCTTAATCGACTGAGATACCTGAAGAGCCAAAAATTAAGTCCTCCATTAAGAGAAACCTCGGGCTGCACGTAGCCCCAGTCCCAGTCCCAGGAAAAGCCTCAGACTGTTCAGGGCTAAAGCATCCTCAGACCGCCCTCAGTTCAGCTAATCAAAAAGAAAAAATAGAAACATTCCTATGGTCTGAGTCAAGGCTGGAAACTGCAGATACAAACTAGCCAATTTCTCACTGTTTGTCTGAACCCCATGTGGGCCCTTTGAACTCACCTCACAACTGGTCATTTTCAAAGGATTCTCAAAAGTCATGATTGGGTCCTGAGGGGCCTAGACAAACTAAACCAAAAACTCAACCAGCTTTTCTGCTTCTGTACAAGTGCTTGCACTACGGGAAACTAAAACCTAACTAGCTCCTTCCGCTTCTGTACCTTTGCTTAAGGCTTGAGTTTCAGCCTCCCCGGAACTATCAGGCAGCTGCACACTGCCCAAGGCCGGAGAAACTGCCCACCACATCACTCCACCACACTACCTTGGCAATACCTAATCAGGAAAGGCCAGCAGCCACCCTCCGCCTTACTGAAGGAAGGGCCTAGGGAGAGAGAAGTTAACCTGTTAGTCGCCGAACAAGACTCTAGACTCGCTCTATGATTGGCTAAATTCAAAGGTATCCTAAATGTTGTAATTGGATCCCGCCAAAAACCTGATGGCGGGAACCAATCAAATATGGTATATGTTCATATTTAAATATCAACCAATGACAAACCTGTAACCATAGAGATCTCCTGTCCCTCCCCACGACTTGTTTACTCCTGTCTATAAAAAGGCTGCAAAGGCTTTGTTCAAGGCCTCTCAGCATCACCGGCGACGAGTGCGCGGAGGTCCGGGTTCGAACCTGCAAATAAACAACCCTTGCCGATTGGCTTTGACTCTGGTCTCTGGTGGTCTGTTTTTGGGGTCTCTCGAACTCTGGGCGTTTCATACCCAGGTACCCCTTGATGTTATTCTTAAAAGCATCCCCTTTCATTTTCAGAAGTGACCCAGTTTATGTTGTAAATAATATGATGGGGAACACTGCAAAATCACCCACTCCACCAACATCCTTTCCAATGTGAATTTGAGCTTCTCTATTAAAAAGAGGAATCTGTTCCCTGCCTTGCCTCTAGACTTACTTAGGAGTTGGTTTTGGCCAATAAAACACAGTGGAAGTGATGTGTCAGTTCCAAGCCCAGGGCCCAAAGTATCTTGCGTATTTTCATTGTTTCTTTGGGAGCTCTGTCCAGCTGCCGTGAGAACATGCCTGAGTGAGCCTGCTAGAAGATCACATGGAGTAGAGACAAAACCCAGATGAGCACAGGTCAGCCAACTCCCAGGTGACCTGGCAGCTGACTACAGACACGTGGGTGTGCACAGTCAAAATCGGAAAAACTACCCAAATGAGCCTAGTTTAAATTTATGATCTGCAAAGTGTTAGCTAAAAAAAATGTTCATTAACATTTTTTTAATGTTTTATTTATTTTTGAGAGAGAGAGGAAGACATAATCTGAAGCAGGCTCCTGGCTCTGAGCTGTCAGTACAGAGCCTGATGCAGGGCTTTAACTCACAAACCACAAGAGCATGACCTGAGCCAAAGTTGGACACTTAACCGACTGAGTCACCCAGGGACCCCAAGAATTTGTATTTCTAACAAATTCTCAGGAGATGCTGCTAGTGCTGCGTAAGGGATCACTTTGGGAACTGCCCCACAGCTTGCTTCTCAAGCTTTAATGTGCCTCTGAGAAGGTAATTTAAACTCAGAATCCTGGTAATTTACCAGGTCTAGGAAAGGGCCTAAGATTATATTTTTCCCACAAGGCCCAAGGAAATGTTACTAAGTTGCTAAATTCCAAGGAAATGGTTCCCAAGCCCTGGTGTGTGTTAGAATCTCCCGGGGAACATCTAAAATTTCCACACTCCAGATCATTTCATTCAGAATTCTATGGGTGGGATCCAGAGCATGTAGAGCTTTTATGAAAGGACTATTTTTACTGCCATTTCCTCCCTGATGACATACATATTCTTGTGAGTGGAGTCGCTGCTTCTCAAAACTAAGGCTGACAAGAAAGGTTAGTGTTAGCCCTGACTTCTGTAGATTATGAGAAAAGGTGTTGAGGTTTAAAATGTTGAAGATCTAAAGAGATGGAACCTGATGTAGGCTTTTTCTCATCTGTAAAATGGGGAAAATAATAGAGCTATATCATAGAATTTCATAAGGATTAAGTGAGAGGATCCATGTTAAGTAGCCATTACAGTGCCAGGCAACCTAAGTACTCAGTTATTACAATCCAACTACCCCCTGAGGTTTCTCTTATTTCTCAATATTGTAGCCTCCCACATGGGTGCCAGATCACATCTGACTTTGTGTGTTGTGGCCACCTTTTTGTGGAAAGCTCTCCCTTCTAGTAAGTTCTTGTAGGTTTCAATAACCACTCCTAATTAAACACCTTCGATTGCTAAAGCACAGTCTTTATCCCCCTTCCACATAGGACTTAACTTTTAAAACCAATATTCTTTAGTTCTGCCATGGTTAACCATCCGTGGTTCATGTGTTTCTACATTTCTCTCATTATATTGTTCATGTTTTTGTTTTTTTGCCATCTTGACTATTAATTTTGCATACTCTCTGGTTTGTTTCCATCTCAAGTCTCAAGGCAGCTTCTCTGGCTGTAGTCTCATTAGCGTAGAGCAGTGTGCTTCATCTTCCTGGGATGACACCAGTGTTTTTGGTAGCTACATCACTCTGTTCACATAATTGGGTTAAAGCTGGAGGCTTTCTTTCCTATTTGCTTGTGATGCTATGCAACACCAGATCCCAGCTTGACCTTGTAAAGTTTTTTTTTTTTTTAATAACCAAAGTATAAAATCTTATGCTCTTACATTTTAACATTTCACATTGTTAATTTGTCCCTTTCTCGGCCTGGCGAGATTTTTTTTTTTTTAATCCTGATTCTGTCTTTAGTAAAATCATTCTCTCCCGGCTTATGACATACACATTTTTAATAAACACATTTTTTTTTTATAGTTTTAGTCAAGTTATTAATTGAAATGTTGGTCAGATGGAGCCAAAAGGTGAGCTTTGCAGCAGAACACTAGACATGCTCTTCCAGGGTGATGAATATTCTTTAATTAGCACCACTCAAGTGGTGACACACCCACCGACATTGATATTTCACCACTTAGCCCAGACATATTAAAGACCACATTTAATTCTTTGTTATGGCTCATATATTTTGTCTACTATTTTCTGATCTACTTAATCTTACAAAATAGGAAGTACACATAGTCTGAAATGGTTTGTTCTTGAGAAGCCATGCTGACTTCCAGTAATGTTGCATCCTTATCATTCACTCTGTAATTATGTCCAGAATTAATATCAAGCTCACTAGTCTACAGCATCCAGCACTTACACTCTTCTCTAATATTAGAAAGATATATGCCAGTCTTCAGGGTTTTCTGTGGCTTACAATTTCTCAATAAAAATTGGGTGATTCGGCAGTCTCATTGGTAAATCTCACAATATCAGTGGAATAGAGTTAATGTAGAGGTGAGACATTATTTAGGGATGATAGTATTTTCATTATTATCTTTATTTCTCCTGGATTTTAGTTTCTTCTCTGAGGTTTCATCTTTTAATATTAATTTGTGCAACAGAATATGACAAGATAGACAAAACTCCTAGCTCCAGAGGACAGAAAACTGGGCAATGAGGATTCATATTTGTCCAAATTGTGACATAACTGACATAACATTATATTAGTTTCAGATGTACAATATGATTCAATATTTATGTAAGAGGATTCACGTTTGAGAGTCATGGAGGGGGATTTTAGTGGAAGCCACAGGGTGCTGAAGGACTGATCTCCCCCTTCCTCTCCACTCCAAGATATTTATTTCTTTGAGATTTACACATAATAGCAGTTTTCATCTCTGCCAGGCAGCAGTTTCATTTGTTATCAGCTATCTTGCTTCAAAAAGCCCAAATCCCCAAACATAAAACATCCTCTCAAATATTCACAAGTTAGGTGATTAGGGTGGAATTTTATTTTTTCATTTTCCAAGTCAACAGATTGTTATTTTTAACATTAAGTTGGGTTATGAGAACACAGATATATACACTAGGCACCATAAAGCATGAACAGCATTTGCATTTTAGAGCAATAATTATCTTCAGTCCCTTTATCTTGATAAAAAGTGTTAGAATATGGGAATGCAAATAAATTCTTGAAATTACTACAAAAAGTTTTGTTCTTTCCCTGCTTAAATCCCCCTGATGAAGACAGTAGGCCTCCTAAGTCTCATCAACAGCTTTGTGTAAACACGTTTTCCCAGAAGTCAGTGGAGGTGAGTCAGAGTTAACAATTTTTACTTTCTTACCACCTTAATCAAGTACCTTGGTGAAATCTCTCACTGGGGGCTTGTGGTTGTCTTTTTAATGCAAGAGGAGGTTTGGTGTGTTGTTTTTTTAAAGGCATTATATACAGTTGCTTAAATAAGCAAATAAAAATATCCTTCTAAATGATTGAAACTTGTTAGATTTATTTCTTTCTAAAGTTTATACATTTACATATATCATATACATATTTTAAGTCCTTCACTATTTCACATGATTTCTATTACATAAAATCCACTTTAAATCCAACAGGTTTTGTTGTTATAAAACAACAAATTATCCCCAGCTTATAAAAACACAGGAACAGTTATATTCATGAACATTTACACAATAGGGAAGAGTACTCTCTATATATCACAGCGTCTATACATATCAGGTGACTCGCTTGTCTGTCTACACGGTTTTTAGGTTACTTCAACAACAAACAGGGTAATATTTATATACAACTATTTTAATAAAAAATAAAGCAATTGTAAAGTGTAAACTTAATTTTCAAAATATTCTCTAAACACCTTAGCGATACCCACATAAATTACTGTTCCAAAACAAAGATGACCACCATAAATGCCGTAATTTTATAGGAGATGGCATTTCTTCAGTCTGGTGGGTGATAAGGAGGAACAGGTTCCCAGTACACAATTCAGTCCCACTAGCTTACCTAAGTCTGCTAATGCTGACAGTTTGGCTACTGAAAAGGAGTAGGCTGCTATTTTGTTACTAATTACTTTCACAATTTGCAGGGAGATATGGCACCTGGATTGCAACGAAACTGCAATGATTGGTGGAGAGAACTTTGAAGGTAAAGGAATGTTCCACACTGCTAAATAGTTTGAGTCACAGTAAATATAACCCAGTTACTAGGCTGGAAAAGTTAAAAGCTTGTTTATACTAAAGGATACAAACTACCACCCTTCTGCCTGTCTACAGTAATCAAGGTTGACAGTATTGCTTCTCCACGTGTGTAAATTTTTGTTCTGGAAATGGGCTTCTAAAACTTGAGGTAGAAGAGAATGCAGGGAGGCCTTTAGGCCTTTACCCAACAGCTCTCATCTGAACTGAGCAGAAATGCTAAGCAATAAGCTTAGTGTTTTTTGACCCTTCCCACAGAACTGAAACATTATCCATTTCCAGAAATCTGGGTGCAGAGGCAAAGATATCATCCATCCCTTGGTTAGACTAACTCAATGTGCCAACCTGTTTCTTGCAAAGGCAAAATATATGGTCTTGGCTTCAGTCAGAGAGCTTTTGAAATACCTCTGTCATGTGTCACCCTCAGTGACCCAGTCACTCTCAGAGCTGATATCTTTCCTCAGCAGGGTCAACCCATTAGAACTGCTGGATTCCTAAAGCTGGGAAACAGCGTTGAAACCCAGGATGTGTTTACTGCTCAGTAGAAGCCCAAGTGGAGTAGAAGGCCAGAAGAGAAGCTCCTCTTTGCAAAGAGAATACATTATCACCCTCTGCAGTGCCCCGGTATTCAGGGGTCAGAGCAAGGAGCCTCAGACCTACAGTACTGTCCTGAACTGAGCTTTCTGGCTAGGACCCTCCTGGGAGTGTTTAAAGACTTATCTATGCAAGCTCACACGGAAACGGTCAGTGAAACCCTAAATTTCTCTCCATTAACCACCATTTTCAGGAATTGAAGTTAAGGTGCATGTAGTAACACTATTAGTGAGAATTTAGCTCTTTACCCTGCATTGCGAAATATATTTTAGCTGGGTTCCTTCTCATCTCCATCTTCACTGTCACTGCTAATGGAAAAGTGCTTAACTGTTCAGCATACTTTAATCTGAACTTTCTTACCAGTACAGCTCGAAGGGGAGTGTGGACAATTCATACCAATACTCCTAGAATGTTTTGTTCCTTCTCCATTTGTGCTCCTTTCTCAAAGTAATAATCTCCAGAGCAAGCAGCAATGCCACCCTGGAAAATAGTGAACAACAGCCTTCTGAATGTCCTTATGCTACTACAGGATCGTGGAGAATTGCTATTTGTGAATTATAAGACAGCCTTCAATTTGGTGGATGTGATGTGAATCCCCTCATATATTTGTTGAAAATGCAATACTTCTCAAAGTCAGACACTAGAACTCAAACTCCTCCCTAGCCCTTAGAAAACATTCCTGTGATGCAGTTTCCACTCCTTTCATTCATCACCTCTTTTACATTCTGGCCCTTTGTGTCTTAAGTTTGTATAACTTAAAACATTCACTATGTGTACATGTGTGCAAGCATATGTACACATGTGAGAGGCCCAGATATGTGAAACTTTCCCCTTACACACCTAAGGGGACAGTAATAAACTGGTTCTGAATCTCTCAGGAGCGGACGACTGACCACATATACGTCTACCCTAAATGGAAGGCAACCAGCTTACACACTCCTCTCCAAAACCCTCTGACTTCAATTTGGTCTAATTAGTCTTGTTCCTATAGCTTAAAAAAGTATCCTAATGGCATTAAAAATCAATGTGCATATATACTCTGATACAGTGTATATTACTGTCCATGCCAAATGGTTACTTGGCTTTATAACCTACATGGCTTTAGATTAAAAGTTCAAACATTTTAAATGATTAAGGCCCAAAATGAAACTTTATTTTTGCTACTCCTTTTGTATATGCTTTCTGAATCAAATGAATGTTTTTGCAAATCACTATAATTTTTAGAAAGAAATACACTCTTGCAGAACAAAGACCCTGCTGATCAGTCACAGAGTCAATTCACTGCACGTCAAGAACAAATTAGGAAATATGATATATTTGCAAAAAGTTTGAGACTGTAGAGTTAGTAAAAAAATTCCAATGTAATTACCAACACACTACTTGCAGCCTAGAGCTGAAGATTAGTCTTTCATTCCACAACTCCAATTCTCTGAATCAGATATGAAGAATAGGAGACCGTATGTTTAAAAATATACTGCACTCAACCACTCACTCAAAAACACTCAGTTGCTGCTTTAAATATAACAAACATGCTGGATAATACATATTTAATCCCTTATTATCTATTTACACATTGTGAGATAAGCAGTAAGCTCAAACAACTAAGGCCAGTGGCTCTTTGGGGAGAGGCAGGAAGAGACCTAAGTATAAAAATATTAAGTAAAGATTTAACCTAGTCTATCACCTGCCCTAAAATTCTTTCACTTGTGACACTAGATGCTAATTTGTACAACTGCAAACCTAGAATATAGTACCTGATCTTGGGAAGCCCTGATATACTTTAGCAATGTAATATTCTTTAAAGTAAAGAAGGTAAGGAGGTGGTGCTAGAAGGGTCGTTCCATCTACTGTAAAATAGACACAGGCACAAAAATGATACTGTGGGCACTTATTTAATTCTTCTGAAAGCTCTATTTCTCTGGACTAATTACAACAATAAAGAAGGTGTGCTTTAAAGCATCACATTTTGTAATAAGCCCAAAATTGTCAGTTTGATTTTACAGTTAAGTGCTCAGAATACCGAAGTTGTTAAGACTGCATAGGATGCCTATTTTTTTTCTTTCTGTAGATCTCAAGTTATCATGAGCTACTTCCTTAGTATTGTACACAGTACACTGAAATAGTTTCACAAAGTTAGTTCAGGGTCATTTTCGCCCTGGTGGTTCAAAGATCAAAGATGGAGTTTTCTAACATAAAATCTTATTAAAAATCTAATCAAAATATCATTTTAAGTTTAATAAAACAGTACCACTATATATACTTTCAATAACTGCATTATATAATCAATCCTATGAGGTTTTTACTTGCTTTTAGTATCACACTGGATATTAAAAATAAATTTGATATACATACACCATACACTGATATACAGTCTACACATTGATACATATACATATACATACATACAACTATAAATACCCACAATACAACATTGGCAAATGACAGAAAGCATTTTTTTGATGTCTGACAAACTATCTATATGAATATTCTCCAAAAGCCTGCAATACTACAGATACACACATAAATTACAAAGAATGAGCCAAGGACATTTAAGGAAACTGTATATACAATTACCTAACTTGCAATATTTTCTTGCTGTTGCATTCAAGTCAACAAACTGTCATGCAGATTCAAGTATTTACTGACATCCTCTCTATGAAGATATTCTCTTTGCATGCAATGGGCATTAAGTTCTAAGCAGAATGCTACCCTGTTGGGTTTTGAATACTATAGATACAAAAGGAGAATGGCAATGACTTTGGACTTTAGTTCCCCTTTTAAAAGTGAGACATTGAAAAGGAATCTGAAAGGAAAAGCAATGACAAAGCACCTCCCTATCAATTGCCGGGATTATTTTGTGGTGAACTATTGGTGTTTAACGTCCTCTAAGTCACTTGATAGTATTAAATGTCCAAAGGCTGATGGAGATATGCCTTGACCTGAGGCAGACTAGTGGCCTGACCTGGCCTGGGAGAAGAGACAGCCAGAAAGCTTTGGAGCAAGGTATACCCAGAAGCTCATCTGCCTACAAAGCGACTGATCTTTTTTTCTTGTCATAGTAACTTAGATGCTGAGAAAAGCAGATGCTATTTTAACCCAAAGTCACACTATTATTCACTAACTAAACTGTACTTTTAACAAGTCTTAGGATACCACTTTGGTTCTTTGTTTAATAGCGTTAATTTTACAACTGGAAAAAATTGTCATTTGAAAAGTAAAGAGATTATTCACTGCTGAAATTAAGGAAGGTGGCTACCAACGTTCTGTAAACTTAATTAAGTCCCTAGGAGCTAAAGTAAAGAAATTTGGACCTACAAGAATAAGAAACTCCCTGTGATATCTGGCTTTAAAAAACCTTAACTTGGAGGCAACTGGCTGGTTTAGTTGGTGGAGCATGCAACTCTTGATCTCTGGATCGTTAAGTTTGAGCCCCATGTTGGTTGTAGAGATTACTTAGAAATAAAATCTAAAAAAGAAAAAAAGGCTTTACTGATGACTACAAGAAAAAATGCCAAAGGAATTAAAATTGCAATGAAAATTAACTATATCCAAGAAAGTCTTGCTAGTAAGAATATAGAGAAGCTTCTTAAAGGTCAATTTTCTTTCCATGATCTATGATTAGGGGTAAAGGCAGAGAAGAAGTACAATTCATAGAGAAATCAGTCCCTGCCTTACCTAAGAAAAGCTTCTCAAGCTCTTTATATCAGAGGGAGTAAGAGGCAAGGGCCAGCAAAAAACTCCATAACTTTGTGCTTAGGCAGCAAAGGGCCTCCTTCACTGCTGGTTATATAAATTCTTCTCCAGCCTCAGATGTTCTGTGGTTTGGCCACAGGGTGAAATACAAACTCAAGAGACCACCTCTAGCTTGGCCTTGGAAAGCCAGCCAATTTTCCTTTTCCAGAATGAATTCTCTCATATCACTTCTGACTGAGGACAGAAGTCCTCATCTTCTGAATTAGGATAACAGAGAAGTATAGAGGGTCTTGCACAGTTGCTTTCTACCTTCCTTACCAAAGAGCAATAGGAACTACAGTTCTACCAGAGGACTCTCTAACATGTTGGTTTTACTTGAGATTAATTAAAATACATGGAAGTATTGCTTGGTTTAACTAGGCATTGCTAAGAGTTACCAAAATGTTTCTAAAAAGCACACTTCAAACAATGGGTATGGCCTGGCAATAAAATGAGGACTCTGCATGCTAGTAATTAAGTTTTGATTGCTAACAAGGGATTTCTGAGACCTCCTGTGAAAGTTAAAAAAAAAAAAAAAAAAAAAGACTATCACCAAGGTGTTTTGATGACTATCAAGACTTTTCTATATAAAAAATAATATTAAGTATGTTTATGTGAAGGAGAGTAATCATTTATCACATGGAGAGAAATCCCAAGGCTCCTGGTGCTAAGGTATGGGTGATGAATGGGGATGGGAGGAGGGGGAGTACCTTTAGATGGTAAGGAGGAGGAGAGGTCCCCTGTACTGTGAACTAGGAAGCAAGCTTGGAATAGCTGTGAAAAGAAATGTCTTCAATTTCTTCTGACTTGATACTACAGGAAAGAAATGATCACAAAGAAAAATGTGGTTGGCTATGGGCAAGACTCTTAGAATCTAGTTGAGTCAGGGGCCATTTCCTCCTATTACTGGGCAAACTCTTGGCCTGCGAGGTGCACTGATAACAGAAAGAACAGAGGTATTCTCAACCTATCCCAGGCAGATGGGCAACTTCATGCCAGGGCAATCTGGGATCCTGGCTCACAGAAAAATCTTTTGCAGATGTTTTTAAAAAAGAAACTGTGCAAACACAATATACTGCAGCTTCAAAGTGTCCTTATCATCCATTTATCTATTAGCATATCCAGAAATTCCTGTAGCTAACATTAGTGAGTTGTATAATAGGAATAATGCTATAATGCTGCTGATTCTAACTGAGCATTTTACAACTACTCTAAATGTCAGAAATACTATAGCATGGTACCATTTCATGTCTATTACATACTGTAAGTAAAATACATAGAGACATTCTATATACACAGACACAGTCACACTGTTGACAAACACATTCAAGCCAGTCAGGGATGTTTATTTTTCTTTAGTTACTGAAGTTCAGAGATGACATGGCTAGGTATTTTTCTCTTGCTTGGTATAAATATATTATGTAGAAAACAAACAAAGCTAATTATTTGGATTCAAGGATAAAAGAAGATTCCTTTGTGCAAATCTTGGATTTGGTCAGAAGCTGCAAAAATGAATCAGGTGCAACAGGGCCGTATTGGTAATTACCTTGTTTTTCAGTTTTGACACAAAAATTTAATCACTGCCTTTACATAAACAAGACAGTGGGTTAGAATGAGTTTTTCAAAGGTGTGGTAAAATACTTCTCACAAAAGCAAGCAACTACAACCTTCAAGCAGGGTTTCTCTTTTTTGGGCACTAGCAAATATGGACATTTATATAGGTAAAGTAAATGTTAATAAATAATATTATAATTAAATGCTGGTACATCAGAACAATATACTACTAGAAACCACCATGGTTTAATAGCAGATTTTCTCTAAATCACTGGAACCATGCTATTCTTGCAGAGTCCCTGATTCTTTGGTCATAGTACCTTTAACTAATAAACTGATTAGAACTAGAGCAAATATGTGTGGGAGGTGAAAGAGTATTCAGAATGATTCCATTAGTTCTAAAGTCGTGGAGATTATAGTTTTAAGGATCACAAACTTTCAAGGTTTAAAAATCAGAAAGTCCTAACTCAGAGAGGGTTCAGTTTTCACTTTTTCTTCCTGTACAAGAGAATGTGTTGTCACCCTAAATTTCAAAGGGACCAGCACTGGAACAAATTCCTGACTGTAACTATTCTGAGTAGATAGAAAATACTGATTTAAAATTAGGTACTTATTTTTAGGAGAAAGTTCAGTAGCAGCAGAGTGAACTGGCTATCAAAGAAACCTAGATAAGAATAATCTAACTCTGCATATACAACCAGTAGATTCCTCAGTTTTCCAGCCACAATTCATTTAGACATTATTACTTTCAGATTTATTTGAAAGAATCAATATTCATCTCATTGCTGAACGACTGCAGTTACTGTTTACTCTTACTTTGGTTAAAAAAAAACAAAAGGGGTTCCATTTGCAACATTATTTTGTTAGGAAGATCCCAATATTTTTACAACCAGGAGATAATACCATGCTTATATATATAAGAACCTAATTCCTGAATGGCAGGGTACTGATGGACAGAGATGATTCTGGATTCCTAGCCTAGACCCTGAGGGAGTGAGGTAACAATTGCATGCACACCATCCACATGCCTACTGCTGCAGCTCCCCAGGAGTCAATAACTGCCACTACCCTTTAAGAAACAAAATGAACTTGGTGTTATTTTTCCACAACATTCAATGGCAAAAAGATTCCACTTCCTCTTTCCTTCTTTGGCTGAAATGAAATCAACACTTCAAGGAAGCTAATTCACTTCTTTAGTTCTCCAGGCCTCCCATCTTCACACTCCCTTTCCCTGCTTCCAGCAGGGTCAGAACTCAACAGTAAGTGCAAAGATGTATGCATACCTGCATCACAGTGGAGCATTTTGCTTCCCAGAACTGTAATTCTTAATTGAATTTCTTCCAGTGCTCAATTCCACCTCTGTGACTAAGCAATATTTCACATATAAAGGCTTATATTAACTCTGGCTAGAATTTACTCAACTACCAAGTTTGTCCAGTTAAATGTTTCACAATGATTTAAATTTTTTAACCTTAAAAAAGTGTAATAGTTGATTTGAAAATACATAAAACAACAGAGCAGAGTGCAAACAAGAAAAAAAGAAAGTGACACATAATTCATTCTGAAATCACGATCCCTTTCCCCTCACACAAAAAAGGTGCATTAGTCATCAAGTAGCAAAAATCATCAAAGCAAAGTAATCAAGAGCAAAGAGACACAGTACAGAAACTAACAAAACTATACAATAGAAAAGGTTACTAATGCACCACTTAGTCACAGACTTTTTAAAAATATATTCACGGGTTTACCAGAAAGATCTTGAAAAACTCTATTTTGCTCCATGACCAGTACCTCCTGGTCACAGATGGATTCTAAGTAACTTTTTGCTTAATGCTTGGTGTTTCAGGTCGGTGATCTTTCCTCTCTGACACGTTACGCTTGACCTTGGCTGTGACTGGAGATGAATCCGGGTTCAGTGAAGGACTTGAATGTGACTTCTTTAGTCCTGCAGCCTCAATTTCATTGTTACTCAGGAGCTCCTTGCCTCCTTCTTTTAGAATGCTGACATAAATTTCATAACGGGTTTTCTGGAGGGAAAGTCAAAGAATAGTAGTCAGTACTCTATTCATAAATGGATGGAGAAATCATGCTTCCTGAACACTCAGGCAGAAGAATGGTATAAGCTGGCGGAGCTATAACTTCTGGTTTTGGGAAAGTGGTTGGCTCCTATGGCTCAGTGGTATAGTCACTTGAGCTTCCCTCACATGACCTGGGCCTTCACTTCAACCTAGCTTGGATATGGTTGTTTACTCTCATTCCTACTCCCTGTAATTCTACAAAGACTCCACTTGAGGAATCTATCAATGGTGAATCTGGTCTCTGGTTTCCTGCATGAGGACAACACTTTGTAGAAGCTCCTCTGGGTTTCCTGCCATTGCTTTTATGTTAGGATCACCAATTTCTCAAAGCACTATGATTTCTCACAAACTTCAAATTACTTTCTGACGCTTTTCTCAATTGTACAAAATTTTTTTCATCATCAAGTACTTCTTGGGTATCTATTATGATTTAAACAGCTCCTTGATTCTCCTAACTCTGTGGATCTTTGTCTAAAAATAACTGAAAAGAACACTGCAGAGATCTTTTTCTCTAACCTTTATTGGTGCTTTTTTTGGGTTTGTTTTCATCTGGGTCTATAAACTATAGAACTATATAGTATACTATGTACTATATATATGTATATAAGCAAATTACAGACAGTTCTCAGATTCTTGATTTGATGGATTCTAGTCAAAATAAGCCTTTCACCACACTGCTTTGACACATGAAGGATTTATAAGAAAATCTAAAGTATTCTAGTTCCAAATTTTTTTAAATGTTTACTTATTTTTGAGAGAGAGACAGAGCATGTGTGGAGGAGGGGCAGAGAGAGAGGAAGACACAGAATCCGAAGCAGGCTCCAGGCTCCCACCTGTCAGCACACAGGGCGATGTAGGGCTTGAACTCATAAGCTGTCAGATCATGACCTGAGCCGACGTCAGATGCTTAATGGACTGAGCCACCCAGTCGCCCCTAAAGTGTTCTATTTCTAAACAAGATGACATGTCAGTTATAGATTGTCCCAACAAATGCAGGCAAATTCTGTTGTGATTGTAAGTCTCTTAAGGGTTTTCCTGATCAGACTGTGATTTTGTATATCTTAGTTTTAAGTTAATAATTATGAAGTTGAAGCTATTGAGGTCACTCTTTTAAGGTGTGTTGTTCAAAAGTGGGAAAGAGCTGCTAGTAATTAAGCTTGCTCTGGGTTTGGTTAGTATCTATGTGGGGATGTCAAGCTTTGCTTGATGGTGATAACGACGTTTATACGGAATGCTCACGTGCTAATTTCAGGCCAATAATACAATAATCATATATTTCCTCTCTGGATATGAATGAATGAATATCTATCTATCTATCTATCTATCTATCTATCTATCTATCTAGGATGACTACTCTGACAGATACTGTTGGTTTAATCAATCTAAAGGCATTTTCAACCTCCTCAACTCCTATGTTCCTCTCATTACAAAGGTTATTCCCACTATAAAACATGAATGCTTTTGTAGCCCCTCGTGCAGCTAAGATGAGTCATGTGCTAGTCTTGCCAATGAGATGCAATGAGAAGTCTACTGGGGAGCTTCTGGGAAAGTGATTTGGCTTTCTCATAAACGGGCCAGGCTTTAAAGGAAAAGCTGCTGGTGCAAGCCCCCTTTTCTATCTCTTCCTTGATATGTGTGGGATTCTTATAACTGTACCCTGTGAACTGGGGCAGCAGGCATGAAGACAAAAGGACCACATGCTAGCTTGAGGGAAAATGGAAAGAAAGAGCCTTGGTTCTTGAAGATACAATGAGCTGGATCCAACTCCAAGATTCCCTACCACCTCTGAATTTCTTGTTAAGTATGAATAATAAATATCCTTAAGGTTTAAGCCACTAAGGCATTGTCAAATGCAGCTAAAAGCATTACTGATACACATACTAATCTTAATAAAGCAACACGGTGAAAGAATAAAATACTAAGCTTATCTCAGAAAGGTACAAAAGGCTTATGAAGGGCATTTGCTAATAAAAATGTCATCAGTATTACACATCAGTCTGTGCATCAGTGAAATCAGGGGATTGAACCAGACAATATCTAAAGGGCATACTAGTTCTAACATTCTATTCATTCTAAAAATTTATTATTTTAATCTTTCTCTAAACTGCTTGGTGGCAAGGTTAAAGTACAGGAAAGTATTCCCAGTATGAACAACCTTTGGTAAAATTATTTAAAGGCAGTTTAAAAATAGATTTAGAAAACCAGTAGAAGGCATATTATTTCATAAAGCTGGGGCATTTACTTAAAATTTTTTTTTAACATTTATTTTTGAGAGACAGAGTGAAACAGAGCATGAACAGGGGAGGGGCAGGGGGCGGGGCACAGAATCCAAAGCAAGCTCCAGACTCTGAGCTGTCAGCACAGGGCCTGATACAGGGCTTGAACCCATGGATTGTGAGACCATGACCTGAGCCAAAGTTGGATGCTTAACTGACTGAGCCACCCAGATGTCCCCAATTTCATGAACCTGGGCATTTATACACTAAAAGGGGTATGAGAGACAAAGTTTTGAGATGACTTGAAAGAGAACAAAAGGAGAGAAGGTGACAAGACCAATTTTCTACTAGCCTTTGAAGGAAATGATACTACTGGGAAAATTCACCTGAAAAATACACGCATGAAAAACCATTTCAAACACTCAAGCTGCAAAGCTATTGTCCCAATAAATTACATCAATGTGTGAGTCAACAAATAAAAGAGATAGCACTGATGAAAAACAAAGACAAAGCAAAAGCTAAGGATCAAAGAGGATCAGAAAATAAGTGTTCAGTTGTTGCTAAGAGAAATAGGGAAAAGAAAACTGGTATGTATTTATAAACTTCCAAATGGCTGTGCTTGGTTTCGGGTTAAATGGATTTACAAAAACAGAAGCTACTAAACCCAGTGATGCCGCTTTGCTTTTTAACACCAAACCAAATTGTCTTCAAAATATTTTAGAAAACACCTTTCATCTTAGAACTATTCATCGGTACTGGTTTCACCCATATTCTTCTGAGATTACAGATTCATTCAAATATGTAAATCTCTATCTAGATAGAGGCTTGGAGCTAAGAAAAAAGATTGTCTTTGAGTAAAGAAACACAGCTCTATATGAAGCCCTAAAGAGCAATGGGAATGAATGTAACTTTAACAGTCTCAGGGAGGAGTTAAGATAGCAGGGAAGTAGGGGGATGCTGGGCATTCCTTGTTCTTCAAACACAGTTGTATTGAGGTCAGGTAACTTGGAACACCCAGGAAAAGGATCTGCAGACCGGAAGAAGGATCTCCACGGTTGAGGGAGGCAGTGTGGCAGGTGAGAGGTATGTGGAAGTGAATTGGGGGAGAGAAAACGGTGTTGCTACAGAGGGGGAAGAAACCCTTTCCCTGGAGAGACCAAAGGAAAAGAAAATGAGAGAGTTGACAGAGTGTGGTGTTGGGTTCGCACAAGAGGAAAATCTCTCTGGATCACAGATTGGGGAGTAAGAAGTACTGACTGTTGCAGGTTTATTTGCAAACAGCATCTGGAGTGCAAACTCAGAGACTTTGGAAGTACACGACTTCCTCTGGAGCAGAGCTGTGGGGCATGCTCCTGAGGAGAAGGCAGCTGGTCCTAGAGTGCTTAATGTGGTGTAGGGATCTATGGACACCCTGGGAGACAACATTCCCCTTCCTGGAGTACTTTTGGAAGACGGTATGTTGCCTCTCCAAAGACAAAAGACCCTGTAGGCGCAAGCACCAAGACCTCTCATTGGCAGGGGACAGAAGCATACTCAGAGGGCATATACTCTTTATCCTGCTTTTAGCGGTGCTATATTATAGATTCTTTGCACTGTTCAGGTATGGGACTGTTTTCCTGGGACAAGGACATCAAACACTGTGTGGAGAGGCTCTACTCCAGAGGAAGGGAGCAGATCTGCCCGGTGCCACATCCTTTAGGCTTCGGGTTTTGTATCCCAGCCATGTGGCAAAGAAAAAACATAGGAGAGTTGTGGCGCAGGGCAAGCTGACTGCCCTTGCTATTCTGTGAGGGCTACCTAAACAGTGGGAGATGTGAGATCCCTGTCCGGGGATAGAAAATTCCAAGGGACCATTTTTTGCTCAACACCAACATGGTGGCACGTCAGAGAGCAGCACAGCGGCCCCCAGTGTAGGCTGGACCTCCTTATACCAACTCAACCTCCCTGTGCCTGGCAACTGCTTATTAACTGGGACAGGACTGACACGGAGTTAGTGCAGTGGGCCTCTGCTCTAGAAGACCAGCAGAGGCAGCACCCTGTATACACCAAGTATACTAAAAATCAAGTCCTTCAAAAGGATACCTTCAGTTCTGGTGGATTTAGGACCAGATTTATTATTTTTACTTTCTTCTTTTTTTCTTTTGGAATCAGGCTCAGAGTTTCTTTCTTTTTTTTTCCTTCATTTTCTTTCCTCCCTCTCTCTCTTGATGAAGATTGAGATTTTCTTCTTTTTTTTTCCCCCAACCTTTGTTTTTTTTTTTTGGCTCAGCCTTATAGCTTTCTTATTTTTTGGTTTTGTTGCTGTTGTTATTATTCCCTTTCCTTTTCTCTTATTTTAAGGTCAGGATTTTTCCCACTCTTTTCCCAGGATCACATTAACAAACAAATCAAAGCATATCTAGTTAAAGGTCCAAACACTCCACACTGCAAGCAAGGAGGAGCACTGCAGAGGACAGACCACTGGGAAGAACAACCAAAACACAACAGCAGAGTGTACACAGCATACACCAGAAACACTTCCTGAAGTGCCAGGCCCTGGACAGCATATGAACCCTTTTAAGATAGCATTAAACTCAGGTGCAGGAAACATAATAAGCTTTTAAAACATGCCAAAGATAGATAGTTAACCAAAATGACAAGGCAGAGGAATTCCCCTGAAAAGAAAGGTAAACAATAAATCACAGTCAAGGATGTGCCTAAAATAGATATAAGCAATATATCTGAACAGGAATTTAGAACAACAGTCATAAGACTATTCTTGGGCTTGAAAAAAGCATAGGAGACACCAGAAAAACCTCATACTGCAGAGATCAAAGATCCAAAAACTAGTCAGGATGAAATAAAAAAGTGCTATAATTGAGACGCAAAACCAACTGGATAGAGTCACAAATAGGGATGAAGAAACAGAGGAGAGAATAGGTGATATAAAAGGTAAAATTATGAAAATAATGAAGCTGCAAAAAAGAAGGACAGAAATCTATTAGATCATGAGGGAAGACTTAGAGAATTTATTGATTCCATGAAACAAAACAAAATTTGTATCATAAAAGTCCCAGAAGAAGAGTGAGAAAATGGTACAGAAGGTTTATTTTAACAAATTATAGCTGAGAACTTCCCTAATCTGGGGAAAGAAACAGGCATTCAAGTCCAAAAGGCATAAAGAACTCCCCTCAAAATCAACAGAAACAGGTCAACACCACCACATATCATAGTGAAACTTGTAAAATACAAAGATAAAGAGAGAATTCTGAAACCATTCAATGTGCTGAATGGGAAAAATATGTAGCCAAGAATTCTTTATACAGCAAGCCTGTCATTCAGAATAGAAAAGATTTCACAGACAACCAAAAAGTAAAGGAGTTCTTGACCACTAAACCAGCCCTGCAAGAAATTTAAGGGGGGCTTTTCACTGGAGAAAACAAAACAAACAAACAGACAAAAACCAAAAGAGAAGAGGAAGACAAAGCAACAAAGGCCACAAAGGACCAGACGACATCACCAGAAACACCAATTCTACAGGTAAAACAAAGGCACTAATACATATCTTTCATTAATCACTCTGAATGTAAATAACTAAATGTTCCAATCAAAAGATATAGAGTATCAGAATGGATAAAAACACAAGATCTGGGCATCTGGATGGCTCAGTTGGTTAACTGTCTGACTTCCACACAGGTCATGATCTCATGGTCCATGAGTTCAAGCTCCATGTCAGATTCTGCACTGATGGTGTGAAGCCCGCTTAGAATTCTCTCTCTCTCTCTCTCTCTGTGTGTGTGTGTGTGTGTGTGTGTGTGTGTGTGTCCCTCTGCAACTTGCGCTCACTCTCAAAATAAACTTTAAACCTCTCCTGAAGTATCAGAGACTCATTTTGGACCCAAAGACACATGCAGATTGAAAGTGAGGGGATGGGGAACCATCTATCATGCTAATGGATGTCTACAGAAAGCTGGAGTAGTCATAGTTATATTAGACAAACTAGATTTTGAAACAAGACTGTGATAAGAGAGGAAGTGGGCATTATTCATAATTAAGGGGTCCATCCATTAAGAGAATCTAATGATTGTAAATACTTATGCCCCTAACCCAAATATACAAATCAATTAATCACAAATATAAAGTAACTCATTGATAAAAATACGATAATAGCAGGGGATATTAATAGCAAACAGCAATGGACAGATTAAGCAGAAAATCAACAAGGAAACAATGGGTTTGAAAGACACACTGTACCAGACAAACTTAACAGATATATTCAGAACATTTCATCCTAAAGCAGAATATACAATCTTCTTGAGTACACATGGAACATTCTCCAGAATAGATCACACGCTGGGTCACAACTCAGCCCTCAACAAAAAGACTGAGATCAGACCATATCTATTTTCACATTACAACAGTATGAAACTTGAGATCAACCACAAGAAAAAACTTGGAAAGTCCTCAAATACATGGAGGTTAAAGAACATCCTATTAAAGAATGAAAAGGTTAACCCAGAAATTAAAGAAAAAAAAATACACGGAAGCCAATGAAAATGAAAACACATCAGTCCAAAACCTTTGGGATGCAGCAAAGGCAGTCCTAAGAGTAAAGTACATTGCAATTCAGGCCTATCTTAAGAAGCAAGAAAGGTCCCAAAGGCACAACCTAACCTTATATCTAAAGGAACTAGAAAAGAAGCAGAAAATAAAGCCTAACTCCAGCAGAAGAAGGGAAATAATAAAGCAGAAACAGATGATATAGAAACAGAAAAAAACTACAGAACAGATCAATGAAACTAAATGCTGGTTCCTTGAAAGAATAACAAAATTGATAACCCCTAGCCAAACTTATCAAAGAGAGATGACCCAAATAGATAAAATTGTGAATGAAAGAGGTGAGATCACAACCAACACCACAGGCGTACAATTAGAAGAGAATACTATGAAAAATTATATGCCAACAAACTGGTTAATCTAGAAGAAATGGACAAATTTGTAGACACTCATACAGTACCAAAACTGAAACAGGAAGAAAGAGAAAATTTGAACAGACCGATAACCAGCAAAGAAATTAAAGCAGTTTTCAACAAACTCCAAACAAAGAGTCCTGGGCCAGATGTCATCCTAAGGAAATCCTACCAGACATTTAAAGAAGAGTTAATACTTATTCTTCTCAAACTATTCCATAAAATAGCAATGGAAGGAAAGCTTGCAAACTCCCTCTGCGAAGCCAGCATTACCAAATCACTGATTCCAAAACCAAGGACTCTACTCAAAAGGAGAATTACAGGCCAATATCCCTGATGAACCCGGATGCAAAAATTCTCAATAAGATACTAGCATATTGAATTCAACAGTACATTAAAAGAATTACTCACCATGATCAAGTGGGATTTATTAATGGCCTCAGGGCTGGTTCAATACTCTCAAATCAATCAGTGTGATAGACAACATTAGTTGGAGAAAGGACCTTATGATCCTCTCAAAAGATCCAGGAAAAGCATTTGACAAAATACAGCAACTACTCTTGATAGATGCCCTCAACAAAGTAGGGGTAGATGGTACATATCTCAACATCATAAAGGCCATATACGAAAGAACTATCAACCTCAATAGGGAAGAACTTAAAGCCCTTCTCCTACAGTCAGGAACAAGACAAGAATGCCCAGTTTCATTATTACTATTTAACATAGTATTAGAAGTCTTTGCCTCAGCAATCAGACACCAAAAATAAATAAAGGGCGTACAGATTGGCAAGGAAGAGTCAGACACTCTGTATTTGCAGATGACATGATACTCTATGTAGAAAGCTTGAAAGACTCCACCAAAAACATGCTAGAACTAATACATGAATTCAGCTAAGTCACAGGATATAAAATCACAACATGTAGAAATCTGTTACATTTCTTCCTATTTTAAAGAAAGTTTATATATTTATTTTTAGAGAGAGAAATAGAGAGGGAGGGAGGAAGAGAACACAAGCAGGAGAGGGGAAGAAGTAGAGGGAGAGAGAACCCCAAGCAGAGCCTCTGCATTGTCAGTGTGGGGCTGGACACAGGCTCGAACCTACCAATTGTGAGTCAAATTGACCTGAGTCAAAATTAAGAGTTGGACATTTATTTGACTGAGCCATCCAGGTGCCCCAGAAATCTGTTACATTTCTATACAGCAATTATAAAGCAGCAGAAAAAGAAATCAAGGAATCGATCTCATTTTACAATCACACCAAAAACAGTAAGATACCTAGGATAAACCTAACTAAAGAGGTAAAGGATCTGTACTCTGAGAACTATAGAAGACTTATGAAAGATATTGAAGAGGACACAAAGAAATGCAAAAACAGTCTATGCTCATGGATTAGAAGAACAAACATTGTTAAAACGTCCATTCTACCAAAAGCCATCTATATATACATTTAATGCATTCCCTATAAAAAACACTACTAGCAGTCTTCACAGAGCTAGATAAAACAATCCTAAAATTTGTATGGAACTCTGAAAGACCCAGAGTAGCCAAAGCAATCCTGAAGAAGATAAACAAAACTGGAGGCATCATGATTCTGGATTTCAAACTATATTACAAAGCTGTAATGTTCAAGACAGTTTGGTACTGGTACAAAAACAGACACATAGATCAATGGAAAGTAAGAGAAAACCACGAAAGTATGGTCAACTCATCTTTGACAAAACAGAAAAGAATATCCAATGGAATAAAAACAATCTCTTTAACAAATGGTGCTGGGAAAACTGGATGGCAACATGCAGAAGAATGAGACTGGAGCACTTTCTTGCATCACACACAAAAGTAAATTCAAAATGGATGAAAGACTTAAATGTGAGATAGGAAACAGTAAAAACCTTAGAGAAGAGCACAGGCAGCAACCTCTTCGACCTCACCCATGGCAACTAGACATGTTGCCAAAGGCAGGGAAACAAAAGGAAACAGTAACTATTGGGCCTTCATCAAGAAAAAAGCTTAGGTACAGTGAAGAAAACAATGAACAAAACTAAAAGGCAGCCTATGGAATGGGAGAATCTATTTGCAAAAGACGTATCTGATAAAGGGTTAGTACCAAAATCTGTAACAAACTTATCAAACTCAACACCCAGAAAACAACCCAGTTAAGAAATGGACAGAAAAAAAACATGAATAAACACTTTTCCAAAGAAGACATCCAGATGGCTAACAGACACATGAAAAAATTCTCAACATCACACATCATCAGGAAATACAAATCAAAACCATGGGATACCATCTCATATCTGTCAGAATGGCTAAAATTTACAGCACAGAAACAACAGGTGTTGGTGAGGATGTGGAGAAAGGGTAACATTCTTGCAGTGCTGGTGTCAATGCAAACTGGTGCAGCCTCTCTGGAGAACAGTATAGAGGTTCCTCAAAAAACTAAAAATAGAACTGCCGTAAGATCCAGCAATTGCACTATTAAGATATTTACCCAAAGGATATAAACATACACATTTAAAGGGGTACATGCACCCCAGTGTTATAGCAGCATTATTTTAAGTTTATTTATTTTGAGAGATAGAGAGAGAGCATGAAAGGGGCAGAGAGACAGGGAGAGAGAGAATCCCAAGCAGGCTGTGCACGGTGAGCACAGAGCCCAGTGTGGGGCTCAAAGCTATGAATTGTGAATTCATGACTTGAGCCGAAACGAAGAGTTGGATGCTTAACTGACTGAGCCACCCAGGTGCCCCCAACATCAGCATTATTAACAAAAGCTAAACTATGGAGAGAGCTCAAGTATCTATCGACTGATGAGTAGATAATGAAGGTGTGATATACAACAGACAATGGCATATTACTCAGCCATCAAAAAGAATGAAATCTTGCCATTTTCAGTGATGTGGATGGTGCTAGAATGTATTATGCTATGCAAAATAAGTCAGTAATCAATCAATATTTGGAATTTAAGAAACAGAACATATGGGAAGACAGGGATAGAGAAGATAGGGAAACAAACCGCAGAGTTTCTTAAAGATAGAGAACAAACTGAGGGTTGATGTAGGGAGGTGGGTGGTAGATGGACTAGATTGATGATGGGTATTAAGGAAGACACTTGTGAAGAGCACTGGGTATTATATGTAAGGGATGAATCACCGAATTCTACTTGGAATCCAATAGTGCACTGTACATTAACTAACTAAAGTTAAAAAAAAAGTATCTTCTTCATTGATATCTCCTTTTATTCTTTCTTTTTTTGGTGAGAAAAATACTTCTTTCCTACTATGTAACCATGTGGTATCTTCGGGAAGGTTTCCCTGCCTGCCTCCCTCCTACCCTTCTTAGAAGAGATGATTCTTATCTCTTTTTCTAAGACCAATTGTGAAATTTCAATTTGAAGTTAAAGCTGGAGGAGAGAGGAATATGAAGGAGGAGGAAGACCCTGAGCTTGCCTCTTCTGAAAAACACACCAAGGGTATAACTGCATATAGTACAACTCACTATGAGAAAGATCTGAAAGCTAGCATAACAACTCTTCACAACTTAAGATATGAAGAAAAAGCCACATTAAGATGGGCATAAGGGGCAGAGAACCAAACGCCCAGCATAGTGACCCAAAATTGATGGGATGATCATAGTCCTGGAGGTCCTTCCTGGGGATTGAGGGATTCAACCCCTACATTGGGTGCCTCCTCCTGGAGGTATACACTGGGAATATGAGCCCCTATGACACCTGGCTTTGAAGATCAAGTGTGCCTTAATTCTGGGAGAGCCAGAAATGGAAATTCCACTTTTTAAAGGACTGTGCACAATATCACTCACTCTGAGATCCAGTACAGAAGTGGTAGCTTGAAAGTACTTGTGCTATCCACAAAGGACATTTATTGAATAATTTTAGGGACTATGCTGGAGGAGTTGCAGGGATCTGTGGGAACTTTCTCCAGGAATAGAAGTGTAGGCAGGTGCTATTTTTCTTGCTTTCCTTCAACCTAGTAGGCCTGATTGACACGTGGCAGTTCTGACATAAGAATGTCAGCATCTACTTTGCTAGCCTGCTCACCCTACCCTGTTTAATCTTCCTACCCTCGCAGGTACAATTCCAAACAGCTCCCTACCACCTCTGAAACATGCAGTAAGCAGCATTGCTAGGACTGATGCCTCTCCAAAACAACTACTGGCAGGGAGGGGAACCACCCTGCCCATCAGCACCCCTGCAACAGTCAATTGGGCCTGCAGCTAGCCATACCAGGTGCTAACCATATCCACCAGTATGCTTGTAATAGTCACACCAGGCCTCATAACCAGCCATGCCAGGGGCTATTCCATCTACCAGCATGCCTCTAGCAGCTGCAGCTGGACCTCTCACCCAGTCCTATGACCACTGCGTCTATAACAGTCATGGCACACACTGCAACCAGCCTGGCCAGGGGCCAGCCCCACCTATGAGCACACCTGAAACGGTGTGGCCCAGTTACAACAGGAGAGCGCATGCAGCCCACACAGGGGACACCCCTAGAATACATGGTTCTGGTGATCAGGGAAAATTGTTGGGCCCCACAGGAGTCTTCTATATAAGGTCACTACCCTGAAGACCAAGGACATAGCTGATCTACTTAATACATAGAAGCAAACACAGAGAGTTATACAAAATAGAGGAATATGCTCCAAATGAAAGAACAAGACAAAATAGAAAAAGAAATAAATAAAATGAAGAAAAGCAAACTACCTGATAAAGAATTCAGAGTAATGGTCATAAAGATGCACATCAGACTTGGGAGAGGAGTGGATGAATTTAGAAAGAATTTCAACAAAGAATAGAAAATATTAAAAAGGAACAAGTCAGACTGAAGAATGTAATAACTGAAATGAAAAACACATTGGAAGGAATGAATAGTAGTATGTTAGAGGATGCAGAAGAAAAGATGAGAGATCCGGAAGACAAGATAATGGAAATAATTCAAACTGAGAAGCAAAAAGAATTTAAAATAAAATGAGGATAGGTTAAGGGATCTCTGGGACAACATCAAATGTACTAACCTTCACACTGAAGGCGCCCCAGAAGGAGAAGAGATTAAACGGGTAGAAAACTTATTTGAAGAAATAATAGCTGAAAACTTCCCTAACCTGGAAGGAAACAGACATCCAAATCCAGGAAGAAAAAAGAGCTCCAAAGATGATGAAACAAAAGAGGTCCACACCAAGACATATAATAATAAAAAATGTCAAAAATTAAATTTAGTTGTGGGGCAGATTGACTAGCAATGTAAGGGTTATCATGTCTATATCAGGATTCTCCTGGGGCTAGTCACATTGACCTCCGCAATGAAAATCACAGTTCTGTTAGCATGAAATAAAATGATGCTGGGAAGGCAGCAGTGTCTGTCACAATATCATATACCAACTTCTTTGGCCAACACTGACCATGTGAACACGATCATCAAATTTTCAGTCTCTGAACTGGTACACCAGAGAGTTTAAAAGTGATTTACTAATACACTCCTTGTTAATTCTCTGCTTTGCCTTACATACTAGCTTTAACTTATCTATCAAAAATTTAAAAAAATTAAAGTATAGCTGATATACAATATTAGTTTCAGGGGTTTCAAGACACTTGGTTGAGTGTCTTGATTTTTGGCTCAGGTCATTATCTTGACATTCATGGGTCTGACTCTGCACTGATAGTTCAAAGCCTGCTTGGGATTCTCTCTCTCTCTTTCATCTCTGCTCCTTCCCCACCTGCATGCTTTCTCTCAAAATATATAAATTTAAAAATAAAACAAACAAACAAAAAACAATATTAGATTCGGGTGTACAACACTGATTCAATATTTATATGTGCTACAAAATGCTCACCACAATTTAAGTGTAGTTACCATCTGTCACAATACAAAGTTATATAATAATATTGACTATATTCCTTCTGTTATACTTTAAATCCCTGTGACTTATTATTTTATAACTTGAGGTTTGTACCTCTTAATCACCTTCACCTTATTCATTCCTATACCCCATACCCATTAAGCAACCACCAGTTTTTTTCTCTGTATTTATTACGGTTTCTGTTTTGTTTGTTCTTTTGTTTTGCTTTTTTAAAAAGAAATATTTATTTATTTGAGAGACAGAGAGTGTGAGTGGGGGAGGCCAGAGAGAGGGAGAGAGAGGATCCAAAGCAGGTTCTGCACTGTCAATGTGTAGTCTGATGAGGGGCTTGATCCCATGAACTGTGAGATCACCACCTGAGCTGAAATCAAGAGTCAACCACTTAATAGCCCAAGCCACCCAGGCACTCCTTATTTTGCTCGTTAATTTCACATATAAGTGATGGTATCTTTGTTTATTTTACATAGCATAATTCCCTGTAGGTCCATCTATGTTGTCACAAATGGCAAGATTATCAATTTTTTTTATGGCTGAGTGATATTCCATTGCATATATATATATATACACTATATATTACATATATATGATATATATACGCTATATATATACACATATATACGATATATATGTGTGTGTGTGTGTATATATATATATATATATATATATATATGTAACATCTCTTTACTCATTTATCGGTAGACATTTAGGTTGCTTTCATACCTTGGCTATTGTAAATAATGCTCCAATAAACATAGGGGTGCATATATCTTTCAAATTAGTGCTTTCATTTTCTTAGGAAACTCCATACTCATTTTCATAGTGGTTGCACCAGTTTTCATTCCCACCAGCAATACAAGAAAGTTCTCTTTTCTCTACATTCTAACCAATAGTTGTTATTTCTTGTCTTTTTAAAACTAGCCATTCTGACTGGTGTGAAGGTAATACCTCATTGTGATTTTTATTTGTATTTTCCTGATGGTTAGTGATTAGCATCTTTTCATGTGTCTATTGACCATCTGTTTGTCTTCTTTGGAAAAATATCTATTCAGATACTCTACCTACTATTTAATTGAATTTTCTGGGGTCTTTTTGGTGTTCTGGATATTAACACCTTACTGGACATATCATATACAAATATCTTTTCCCATTCAAAAGGCTTCTTTTTCATTTTGTTGATGACTCCCTTTGCTGTGTAAATGCTTTTTGATAGTTATTTTTGCTTTTGTTTCCCTTGACAGAGGAAACATATTCAGAAAAATATTGCTAAGATCAATGTCCAGATTTAATGCCTATGTTTTCTTTTGGGAGCTTTATGGTTTTAGTTTTACATTTAGGTCCTTAATCCACTTTGAGTTTGTTTTTTATATATGATGTAAGAAAGTGGTCTAGTTTCATTCTTTTGTATATAGCTGTCCAGTTTTCCCCAAACCATTTATTGAAAAGACTGTCTTTTTCCCATTGTATTTTCTTGTCTCCTTTCTGGAAGATTAATTGAGGGGGTTTATTTCTAGGCTCTGTCTTGTGTTCATTGACCTATTTTGTGCCAGTACCACACTATTTTGCTTACTACAGCTTTGTAGCATATCTTGAAATCTGGGATTGTGACACTTCCAAGCTTTGTTCTTAATCAAGAATGCCATTTTTGGTCTTTTCTGGTACCATAAAAATTTTAGTATTATTTGTTCTAGTACTTGAAAAAGGCTATTAGTATTCTTCCCCTCAATTTTATTTATATAATTAAAAAAATTTTTTTTTAAATCCAAGTTAGTTAACATACAGTGTAATAATGGTTTCAGGACTAGAATGTGTGATTCTTCACTTAAATATAACACCCAGTGCTCATCCCAACAAGTGCCCTCCTTAATGCCCATCACCCATTTAGTCCACTCTACCACCAAACACCCCTCCAGCAAGTCTCAGTTCATTTTGTTTTTAAGAGTCTCTTATGATTTGCCTCCCTCTCTGTTTTTATTTTATTTTTCCTTCCTTTCCCTTATGTTCATCTGTTTTGTTTTTTAAATTTCACATATGAGTGAAATCATATGACTTTTATCTTTCTCTGACTTATTTCACTTAGCATAATACACTCCAGTTCAATCCATGTTGTTGCAAATGGCAAGATTTCATTCTTTTTGATCACCAAGTAATATTCCATTATATATATATATAT
Organism: Hyaena hyaena; assembly: GCF_003009895.1. Taxonomy (NCBI): domain Eukaryota; kingdom Metazoa; phylum Chordata; class Mammalia; order Carnivora; family Hyaenidae; genus Hyaena; species Hyaena hyaena. Next base: position 2,928,747 of record NW_024080732.1, on the reverse strand, counting down.
ATATATATATATATATGTGTGTGTGTGTGTGTGTGTGTGTGTGTGTGTGTGTGTATGTGTGTGTGTGTATATACGCCACACCTTCTTTATCCATTCATAAGTTGATGGACATCTGGGCTCTTACTATAATTTGGCTATTGTTGATAGTGTTGCTATAAACATTAGGGTTCATGTGATCCTGTGAATCAGTATTTTTGTATCCTTTGGGTAAATACTTCATAGTGTAATTACTGGATCACAGGGTAGTTCTATTTTTAATTTTTTGAGGAACCTCCATACTGTTCTCCAGAGTGGCTGTACCAATTTCCATGCACATCAGCAGTGCAAAAGTGTTCCCCTCTTCTGAATCCTTGTCAACATCTGTTGTTCCTGAGTTGTTAATTTTAGCCATTCTGATAGGCATAAGGTGGTATCTCATTGTGGTTTTGATTTGCATTTCCCTGATGATGACTGATGTTGAGCATCTTTAAATGTGTTTGTTAGCCAAATGGATGTCTTCTTGGGAAAAGTGTCTGTTCATGTCTTCTGCCCATTTCTTCACTGGATTATCTGTATTCTTGGTGTTGAGTTTGGTAAGTTCTTTATAGATTTTGGATACTAATCTTTTATCCGATATGTCATTTTCAAATATCTTCTCTCATTCTTCAGGGTGCCTTTTAATTTCATTGATTGTTTCCTTCACTGTGTAGAAGCTTTTTTATCTTGTTGAGGTATTTTTGCTTTTGTCTCCGTTGTCTCTAGAGACATGTCTAGTAAGAAGTTGCTGTGGCCAAAGTCAAAGAGATTGTTGCCTGTTTTCACCTCTAAGATTTGGATGATTTCCTGTCTTACATTTAGGCCCTTCATTCATTTTGAGTTTATTTTTGTGTCTGGTGTAAAAAAAGTGGTCCAGGTTCATTCTTCTGCATGTCACTGTCCAGTTTTCCCAACATCATTTGCTGAAGAAACTGTCTTTTTTCCATTCTTTCCTGCTTTGTTGAAGATAAGTTGGCCATGCATTTGTGGGTCCATTGCTGGATTCTCTATTCTGTTCATTGATCTATGTGTTAGTTCTAGAGGAAACTGGATGTAACTTCATTCAGGCTTCATTCTGTTTGCTGGTTTATTTGTTTGTTCTTTGCTTCTGTTTTGATTAAATTGTTTTCTTTTTACTTTCTTTTATTTCTCTTTCTTGGATATAGAAAAAGCAAATTATTTTTTATTCTTTATTTTAAAAATTTTTAAAATTCTATTTTGTTTAATTTTATTATTAATTTTTTATTTAAAAATTTTTAAACTTTTTTTACTTTCTTTTCTCTTTTATCTCTATTCTTCACGATTCTTCCAACAAGCAAACTGAAACACACCTATGATCTAGCTTCCTTATTTGTTTTTTTGTTTTGTTTTGTTTTTAATTTTTTAATTCTAATTTATTTTATGAATTTTTTTCTTCTTCCAAAATGACAAGACACAGTATTTCACCCCAAAAGAAGGAACAGGAAGAAATGTCGGCCAGGGATTTAATCAACACAGATACAAATAAGATGTCTGAACTAGAATTTAAGAACACAATTATAAGAATACTACTTGGGGTTGAAAGAAGCACAGAAGATACCACAAAATCTCTTTCTGTGGAGATAAAAGAACTAAAATCTAGTCAGGTTGAAATAAAATGTGCAGAGGCGCCTGGGTGGCTCAATCAGCTAAGCGTCCGACTTTAGCTTAGGTCATGATCTCACAGTTTGTGGGTTCGAGCCCTGTGTCAGGCTCTGTGCTGACAGCTAGCTCAGAGCCTGGAACCTGTCTTCCGATTCTGTGTCTCCCTCTCTCTCTGACCCTCCCCTGCTCATACTGTCTCTATCTCTCTCTCAAAAATAAATAAAACATTTAAAAAATTAAAAAAAAAAGAAATTAAATGTGCTATAACTGAGATGCAATCTCAAATGGATGTAGTGACAGCAAGGATGGATGAAGCAGAGCAGTGAATGAGTGATATACAAGATACTATTATGAAAAATAATGAAGCAGAAAAAAAGAGGGAAACTAAGGCAAAAGATCATGATACAAGAATTAGAAAACTCAATGACTTATTAAAAAGGGGCAGAGGCTTATGTGAGCAACTTATAGTGGAAAACTTTCCTAATCTGGGGAAGGACACAGACATTAAAATCTAGGAAGCACAGAGAACTCCCATTAGATTGAACAAAACCTGACCATCACCAAGGCGTATCACGGCCAAATGCATAAAAAACACAGATAAGGAAAGAGTCCTGAAAGCAGCAGTGGAAAAAAAAAGTCCTTAACCTACATGGGAAGACAGATTAGTTTCTCAGCACATCTGTCCAGAGAAACCTGACAGGCCAGAAAGGAGTGGCAGGATATATTCAAAGTGCTGAATCAGAAAAAATATGCAAGATTCTTTATCCTACAAGGCTGTCATTCAGCATAAAAGTAAAGAAAAAGAGTTTCCCAGACAAACAAAAACCAAATGAGTTCGTGACACCTAAACCAGCTCTGCTGGTTTTTTAAGACAGTCTTCGAATGGAGAAAAAACCAGAAACCAAAAACAAAGACTGAAAGCAAAAAAAACTAGAAATTCGGAACACAGAATATCACCAGAAACACCAACTTTAAAGGCAACACAATGGCACTAAATTCATATCTGTAAATGTAAATGGACTAAATGCTTTAATCACAAGACATAGGGAAACAGAATGGATAAGAAAACAAGACCCATCAATATGCTGCCTACAAGAGACTCATTCTAGACCTAAAGACACCTGCAGATTAAAGTGAGGGGATGGAGAACCAACTATCGTGCTAATGGACATCAAAAGAAAGCTGGAGTAGCTATACTTATATCACACAAACTAGATTTTATTTTTTTTATTTAAAAGAATTTTTAATATTGATTTCTTTTGAAAGACAAAGACAGAGAGCGAGCAGGGGAGGGGCAGAGAGAGAGGGAGATAAGGAATCCAAAACAGACTCCAAGCTTTGAGCTGTCAGCATAGAGCCAGATGCAGGGCTCAAACTCACAGACTGTGAGATCAATACCTGAGCTGACCTGAGCCAAAATCAAAAGTTGGATGCGTAACTGACTGTGCCACCCAGGTGTTCTGCAATGTCTACTCTTAATGCTGTTTACTACTTTATTTTTCTCCTTGGTGCTTCTATCAGGCTTATATTTAATTCATAAAAAATCCTGCTTATCTTTCTTCTGCCAATACTAGAATGCAATCACATGAGGGTAAGGACTTTGCCTTTGCTTACTAATATATCCCCAGAACAGAGAACATAGTATACACCGAATATATGTTAAATATATGAATGGAAAGAGGGAATAAATATGAAAAAATACATTTTCTCAATAAAATTTCACTTACTTTGAACTCTTAATATGGAAAATCCTAGAAAAATAAAAATAACATGTATATAAACATAGAAGTAGATGCCCAGTGAATTCCTAAGTCAGTAACCCCTAGGGACATGCTTAAATCTTCAGTGTTCTACCATTCCCATGTTTTCCACAAAAACAGTAAGGCACAGGGCTGATCCTGAGCAGTACTGAGACTCATGAGCTTCTACTCAGCAAAAACTTGTGCATATTCTCTCCATGTCCACATTTACTTGACCATGGCTGTCATGTTGACATGCAGGGCAAACCCTGCATAGTGCAATGACAGGCAGGTTGCTGTGCTTAAAACAGGGGTTGTCTCTTTCCCTCTCTCTGCAGAGAAAAAAAAAGTAGTTTATGTTATATTTTTGAGGTTCCTAAAACATAGACATATTTTCTGAGCATCTCATATAGCTGTAAATGAAGACCCAATTTTTAGTACCCACTTTGAGCTTAAAAATAAAGTGAGAAATGGGATCACTGTACATGGACTACAGTGGTTCTTTATTTGGATAGTTACTAGATCTCATTCTGACATAAAGAGTAGCTTCTACATTGATCTTCCTACAAAAGCATCCCTTATAAAGATAAGGATTTTTCAATGGTCATTTATATCTGAATTCCCCTGCCTGATTATTCTTGCATGTAACATCAGGATCATATTTACCTTTGGGTAAATACTTCAATACTAACTGAAGAAATCATAGACTCCCTGGGTCAGAGAGTAGTATCCCTGTCAATATTAATACAGGATGGAATCTGCTATTGACAGATTGTTACAAATAGTAACAATATTAAAGTTTCATACCCTTGCTCTGACAATAATGTTCATAACCAGATGGTAAAAAAGGGAAGAAACAACAAAAACCTGAATGCTTTAATATAATTTCATGCCACAAAGTAATCCCTTGCAAGAGTTAACATACATCAGATAGGGAAACTGAAGATGTGATGGGATACATGGGGTGCCTGGGTGGCTTAATTGGTTAAGCATCTGACTCTTGACTTCTGCTCGGGTTGTGATCTCACAGTTTGTATGATCCACTGTGCCCTACGACAGGCTCTATACTGGCAGCACATGGAGCCTGCTTGGGATTCTCTCTCTGCCCCTCCCCTGGTTGTGTATATGCTCTCTCTCAAAACAAATAAAATTTTTTAAAAAGTCTAAAAAAATGAGATGGGATATACAGACTGAGTGAGAAGGCCTATGGCAGTGAAAAGATTAGTCCTGGGGTCAGGTGGCCTGCTGCTGACACTGCCACTAACTAAGAAGTATGGAATTTTTAAATTGTCCTAAATTGTTACTCACTCTTTGTTATGTAGCACTTTCAGGTATGTTTCTTTCATTAAGAAGGGCAAAGAAGTTTGAGAATAAGAAAATGTACCTCAGGGACAGTTTGTTGCCTTTGGCCAAGTTACTAAAATTTTGTCTTAGTTTATGCTGATTCATTCTCAGAGAACTTCTAAAAAATTTCAAAGTGGTACGTTCAGCTTCCTTCCTAAGGAATTCTCCAACAGTGTTAATAGATTTCTAGCAGTGTAACTGCGTAGCTATCAAAATAATTTGAGATGGGATTTTACCAAATCAAAGTTCAATAGCTACTCCCTACAGAAAAGCATCTAAACATTTTTTTTTTTGTGGCTTTGTCCATTCAGTAAGCTGTCTCCTTTAATTTTCTTCTTAAAATTTGCTATTTTCATGAAGGTTTCTGTGACCATCAACAACCAAACACAATTCATATGATTAATGGCTTCTTTTTCTACAAAAACAAAATTCTTTTTTCAGTCTGTAACCTCCTACTTTTTTTTTCTATATTAGCTTATTAAACAGTTGGTCTTTATTTACCTATAGCAATACTTCCTAGTATGTAGAAAACAATACTCTTTTCATTAGCAGCAATGCCTACTAGAGAGGAATGAAAAATATGTCTAAGGGAAGCAAGCTGTTGCTTAGGTTGAATGTTAACTGCCTACTAAAAGAAACAAAAACTAAACAAAAACCCAAGATTTGATTTTATTTGAAAAGAAGTTTAATTACATCCACATATAAATTTAATGCACCTGATCAAGCAGTTCCTTTTCCCTTGAGTCGTACAGAATATTTATTTTATTTGACAATACACTGTCTCCTTTTGATTTCTGATAAATGAATGTGGCAGTAACAACCTGAACGAAAATAACACTGTGCTGGCAATTTTAACTTAGTACTGCCTTTTGCATTCAGGCCTCATTGCTCTGTGAATCAAATTCTGAATATATTTCCTCCCGAAATTTCCCTTTCTCATACAGGACAGGTAAAAAACCATTTTAAAATGAATTGAGGAGAAAATCAATAATGTCATGTACATAGCAAAACACTACTAGATTTTTGGAAATGGAAAGCAAATAAACTAAAATATAAAAACAAGCAAACAATAAAGAAAAAACTCTTGAAGTAACTGCTTTTCAAATATAGACTGTTCATCTCTACTTTTCATTCTAAGGAATTCTGGCAGAACTGATTTGAAGGCTTTCTCCTTGAAAAGCTGGCTCATCCACTACTACCTCCTAACTTAAGAAAGCAATTACATTCAAAACAGCTTTCTGTAAGTTCTTATCTGAGAGCTATGCTAGGACTTAACATTTTAAAAAAGAAATTTTTAAAAGAAATTTTTCCCCCTATATTAGGATTTAGCATGCAGTGGTAACCCACTGCTAAATACAGCAAATACACACATTTCAATTTGTATAGTTTGTATTTGTGGCTTTCAGACAGCACAGAGCGCACTTTGGATCTTGTCTCCCTCTCTTTCTCCCCCCTTCCTAACTTGTGCTGTTCCTGTCTCAAAAATAAAAGAAAAACATTGAAAAGAAAGTTTGTCTCTCACTAGACTTTTCCTTATGGAGCTCACATCTAAAACAAAATTTTAGTTTGTTATGGAAACATATTTATAAAAGTCATGCTATTAACCTTTTGGTTTATATCTTGTTTGTGCTTTCTGCTTATATTGGAATTCCCTGAAGTCATACAAGGTAATCCTCAGCAGCACAGTCCCAGAGTCTTCACTACAAATTGTTTGTCACAGACTCACAGCTCCAAAAAGGCCAATGCTGGTCATAGGGAAACAGTGTCAGTCTTTCCAGGAAATACTTAAAGTGAGTTTGAGGAGGCTTTGAAAGACCTTGGCCTTAAAATACCTTTCCCACTAATCTTCTATGACATTTCATCCCTGAGATTTATTGATTGCCTTTGAGCTTAAAGCACTTTTATATGTTTTGTGCTCTCAGTTCAAATGTCTCTTTAAATGGGAAGTACCATAAGCTACCATCTTACTGGTTCTGTGTCCAATTTTGAGCCTGTCTTGGTAAAGCATTTCCAACCAGTGGAGTCAGAACACTGAGCAACCATACTTTGGCTAAGTCTCTTGCTCCCTCCAGGTTCCACATGGGCAGAATGAGGGAATGGGGTCCCTTTCCAGCTGTAAACCTTCCAGGATTCTCTAAATAGGTGAGAGCTACTTAGAAGCAACATTTATGGAAAAAGACAATATACTGATCTTTGGGAGGAAAAGGTAAACCAGAAAATGGGGAATAGGGCACTGAAGGGAAATGGGAAAACCAATCATGGTTTACTTATTTCACAATTTTGCCAAAGGCCAGACCTGGTCAAGGAAGAAATCTGCTGTGAAAGAATCCTGCACATTCCTTTGTGTGAGTAAGCAGAACCTCAAAGGAGGAACACAAGTAGAAAATTATTGAGTGCTCCTGAAAGACATCTATGACACAAGTAGAACCAGCTTCTAGTCTTCCAAAGAACGCTGTGCTGAAAATTCTCATAGCAAACATCTCTTGGCTTGCATATGGTTTTTTTCTAACATTTCCAGAAAAAAAGTTAAAGAACAGTTTATATTTTCATTATAAGTCTATTGAGTAATTTTTAACTAGATACACCTAAATAATCTCAATAGCCTGTTAGGCATACCACCTCAAAAGACTCTTGATCTCAGATCAAGTATTTAAGTTTTAAAAGTCTTACAACAAAAGCATACAGGTTCTTCTAGAATATATTAGGGGAAAAAAATCTAATGTAGTCAGAGAAAGTACTCTGGGTAAAAATAATAAAAGGAAAACCAAAATACACACCCCTTTTCATTGTTCTAATTCCAGAGGGTTAGTCCAAGAAAGGATTCTTCAGCAGCTGTCAGCAAACTAACAGGTGAGATAGGGAGGGTTATTTACCAAAAAAGTCTATGGTAACCAGAAAGGAGGCAATTCACATTGTTTTCTTTTTTTAATGAGCTGCTCCTGTAAGACAGCAGTTTTTTTTTTTTTAATGTTTTATTTATTTCTAGGAGAGAGAGAGAGAGAGAGAGCGAGAGAGAGAGAGAGAGAGAGAAGGAGGGAGAGAGTGACAGACTCTGAAACAGGCTCCAGGCTCTGAGCTGGCAGTCAGCACAGAGCCCAGTGCGGGGCTCAAACCCACGAACCACAAGATCATGACCTAAGCAAAAGTTGGACGCCCAACCGACTAAGCCACTCAGGCGCCCCCAATTCACATTGTTTTCATGAGAACTTTCTTTGTGAGGGAAATGTATTTGTTTTTCTCCTATCCAAGGCATAGGCAACATCATTTATACCAGGTGGGCCCCCTCTTTATTGTATCTGCAACCAGCAGTAATAATCAAAATATTAAACTACTGGTATAGCAATAGGCAAGTGCTAAATCCAAATGGACACCACCTGCAAACCACTGTAAAGCTTTATAGGTGCACAACAGCTGCCTATCAGCTCACTTTCCACCTCTTAAATTAAACATAAAATCTACCTTGGCCTATTATCAGATCTCCTAATTCCTAACTGACTTTTAAGCAGATTGCATGGTCTACATATGTGCTAACCAGTACAGTAGCCACGAGCCTCAGGTAGTTACAGAACATGTGAAATGTGGTCAGCCTGCAGTGAGATATTCCATAAGTAAGAAACATATACTAAATTCTGAAGACTTATTAAGAAAAAAAAAGAATGTAAAATATCTTAATATTTTATATTGATTACATGTTACAATGATAATACTTTGGACTCACTGTATTAAATTTAAGTCTTATTACAATTGATTCCATGTTTTTCTCCTAATTTAAATGTAGCTATTTTAAAATTTAAGATAACATATGTGATTTGCATTATATCTCTATTGCATACTACTGGTCTAGATCTCCTGACATCCCCAAAATGAAATATTCTTATTCTACATTTAACACTCTTAGGGGTCTTCAAGAGAGTGAGTTAATCTAATAAACTAATTGGTGTTAATATGTCACTCTCTTCAAACATGCAGAGCTGGAAGGGACCTTTACATTAATTCACCCAATCCCATTTCATTTTTATAGCCAGGAAACTGAGCTATAAATGTGTAATACTTATAGAAGATAAATGTGTAACAAACACATCAAGGATAGGACTAACACAGCCTCCTAACTCGTAGCCCAGTCCTTTTCCCGGTTTTACTATTTTATCACTGCATTTGCCTTTATCCTGCAGATAATACCTTAACCCAAAGCAGTGATCCTTACCAGAGCAGATATTTCAGGCATAAGGAGGGATACAGGGACAGAGAGTCATTTCAAGTCAGATGGCAGGCTGTTTATTCTGCCTTCTGGGGTATGACCCTAGTTCTTTTCAATCATCTCTTTAAAATGTGATTGAAAGGATCCTGTTGCTAAGCTTCTCCCTTCAAAAGCATACCTCATCATTTAGAGATTAAAATTCAGGCTTCTTAGCCCTCTTCCATCATGTCATAAAAATGCAATTCCAAACAGCATTCCAAGAATTATGTCTCTATTATTAACTGTATTTGAATACCTAGAGACCTGCTGATCTTAGGTCTCTAGTTTTTGACTCATAACAGTATTCTACTAAAAAAAAATAAATAAAATCCTTAAATTTCCTTAAGAATTCTATTAACCTGCAATATAGCTTCTAAGACACTGACATATCATCACTTCTGTGATGTTTTCTGTATAGGAGATGTCATTATATTCCAGGATAGACTTGGTTACTAAGACAGACTTGCAACTAATCTTCTTTAAGTAAGTTAATGGAATTTCTCTCCTGCTTTCACTAGGGAGAAAAAGAGTAACGACTGCTGTTATTGTACTTGTATGATCAAGGCCACTTAAAAATTAATAACTTTGGCTTTTTGTTCCAGAGGTAGATTTGCCTTGTGGCAGTTGGCATTGTATGGAGAAATGTCCTTGCACTGCTCCTGTGAGAAGAAAAGTGATCCATAATGTGAAAATTACTTACCTAATGTTGGCAAATTAAAAATGAGCAATCTGAGGATTCGGAGCTAAGATCACAACTGGAGAATTTATTTAAAAATATATCAAACCACCCACCCATTAAGCAACAAACAACCCAACAATAAAACTGAGGGTTTACAACTAGATATTATGTATACTTCTAAACATGAGTTGTTTAATGACATTGCCCTTATTCTCAAATATGTCAATTTTAGAAAGAATCATGCCTTTTTTTTAACATGCCAAGAAAAATCAGAAATTCAGAAAAAGATGCATCATGTTTCAAGAATGTCCTAGATTTTCTAGATTTAAAATATTCTGTTCCAAGCCTCTTCTATGTCTTGTTATAATGGACATTTGTTGTTTCTAAAATTGAATTTCCTAGCCATGTGGTTGGTGTGGGTCCTAACGGTCTTCAGCCATAAGTATGTGCTACTCTAGGCTGCAATTCAGGAGAGAGAACTTATTGAAATCTGGCTCATTAAGCCAAGGTGACATTATTCTGCAGCTGGCTTGAGCCATCAGGGAAGTGGACTTTTTTATTTGCTAGATTAGAACCTGAAAACATATACCTGGAAGTATCTACTTTCTAAACATGAAGGGACAGCTCATTCCAAAGCCCATGTTTAAAGATTTAACTAAGACACAAAGCATATACAATTGGCTGCACCCATTATACTAGGGATGGCAAACTCAAATGCATTCAGGGGCCAGGCCAGCACATAATGTGGAAACCTGCCGGATGTGATATAATAGGGAGTGGTGGAGAAGAGACTGCTGATCTTTTCTGAGTGCATATAAATTACAACGAAAACAAATATAACACTGTGTCGGTCAAACAAAACTGCTGACCTTAGGTCTGCTATCTACGTTAAATTCATTGGCATTGTATTGGCCGCCAAGTTTCCACCTAGCTCTAAAATGAACCTCAGAAGCCTCTATTAACCTGACCCTAAATAATTCCTCTTTAGTAAATCTCATACAACCCAGTCATGTTTTTAATCAATTTGGGTTGCTACACAGTCTCCTTTTCCCTACTTAGGTAGGTCTAAGGATTAATTATTTAAGCTGCTGAAAACATCTTGTTACATGAAAAACAACTGGGAGTAAATAGTATCTACACTTTCTAATTGCCATTGTCTTTAAGCTAAAGAAACAAAGCCAAATTTATGGGGCTAACTACCAGGCTATCAAAGGAATATCTTTACCAGGGCTGTTTGTTCGAGGGCTCAGGAGTTTCCTGGCACAGCTCCAGCCAATATGCTTTGACTGGCTGGAGTTTTTTAAGTTTTTATATCTAATAGAAATCATCCATATGTCCCACATCTTGAAAAATTTCCAAATGCACCAGTAGTATGGAGATCAGTTTAGACATTTTTAAGTAAAGTGGGAACCGAATAAAGTAGAAATAAGTTAATTTACAAAGAAGTGAGGCTATTTCTGATATTTATTTTTTGAAATTGGAAAATGATGGGGAGTTTCTTAACAGAGACCTGTGATGTCTAACAAACCTTTCAAATCTGAGTTTAGGTTCCAAGTGAACTCTTCTAAAGAATTAACAGTCACAGCTTGGAGGTACCAATCCAATAAAATAAAACAAAACAACCTCTCTTCCCCCTAATTGGCAATAGAGAAACAGGCAAAGATTTAGTCATTTAAAGCCCATTCTGAGTGTAGTTTGCTGCTTTAAGTAAAAGAGAATCTTTTTCTTATTGGCTAAAGCCAGTAAGATAAATGGAAGTCTCTTTGTTTTCTGTAGACTATTTATAGACTTTAAAACAATACAACAACAAAACCCCCCAAACTCTGAACCTACTTATTTACTATAATTTCTATTGACTTACTGTCAGTTGGACTTTGAAGGCACAGAAAGAGCTGTGAATTAGGTCTACCACGAAGATTGCTGGTACTCAACAACTTGGGATATAAACAACTGAAATGCATAAAGTTAGGAACAGCTCCCAGTATAATCACCAAAAGCTTAATATTCTAGCAAAATAAAAGCATTTTTCCTTATCAAGTGTAAAAATTATAAGAATTTCCTATGGTCTGGAACCACAGGGAGGACCTTACTACAGGAGCAGGTGGAAGAGCTAATTTTTGCCTGTGATTCTTACTGGTGACAGGATGCAGATGGGATTAAAGCTCTCCTTCCCGTCACTGCCCACTTGAGGTTCACACTGAATTGCACACATTGGCATCTGTTCCTCCTTGCCTATCAGATTTGTTTTCAGGGGATCTACTAAGCTGTCTCAGAGAAATACTTTTTTGATTTTATCTTTTATATATAATAATAAAATTCCATGCATCCAGGCAACAAATATGCATTGAGCACTCAGTCTGTGTTCCAGAAGTCTGAGGACAGAGCAGTGAACAAAACATACAAAATGATCAATAAATAACTCTCATACCCCCTATTTGGGGAATGAGATTAGATTCATTCAGGGAATGAAGCAGTTTGCTAAGAAAATGTTGCTTCTAAGCAGAGTACTTAACGCTATGCAAAAGATCTCCATGAACACACACACAAGACAAACTGTGTCTGAATTTAATAGTTGAAATTTCAGTGGCTGAAATAATAGCAAAGTGGACCCCACAAGATATACTACCTCAATTTTAAGTCAGTGAAAACTAATAATTCACTTTTTAAAAAGGATTACTTTTACAAATACATTTTTGGATAGCAGCTACCCTTCTACTTTCCTGATAGACATAAGTTAATGCAACTTGGGAGACAATCCAGCAGGCCGGACATATTAGCATATGAGTATGATTTTGATGAGCCAGGGATTGCAGAATACAATCTTCAGGTTCCATAAGGTGACGGTGTAATGAAAGCAAGACTTATCCCCACAAAACTTGGTCTAAATTCCACATTAGGAAATGAAACTGCTGGCTCTAGCTAGGTTACATTTTCTGAAAAGGAGCACCACAGTAGGTTCAAAAGTAAGGAGTGCTTCTAGCAGTGACAACTTTTCAATGATTTTGCAGCCATCCCCACCTCCTGTGGACAAGCTTAAAGTCAAGGGCTCAAAGTAAGGTGTTGAGTGCTAGAAACAGGGGACTGAGGTGTTGGGAAATTTAATTAGCATGTGTGAAAATAAAAGGGCTCATAGCTGAAAGCCACCCAAAGTGTGAAGAGTTATGATTGCTTTTTGAGAAACTCCCATTTCTCAAGAGTGAACAAGTCTGGGGAAAGATGAGCTTTTTTGTTTTTTTAAAAAAATATTTTTCAAGTCTTTTGCTAGTGAGGCTTCTACAGTATTTGCTAATATATCTTATCTTTACTAAAAGAATGATTTTTCTTCATCTGCTCAGGGCAAGAACTTGCTTGACCATGAAGAAAGCTAGTACATGCATCTGCACTGGACAAAATGCCACATCTTATAACAGAAATTTTATAACTCAGGGAGATACTTTTTTAAGCTTCCATGAAATCCTATCCAATTCAATATGTAACCATAGAGCAAAGATTAGAAATGAACTTGAGGTCTCTGTACTCCAAGAACTCACCATTTTGAGCAGGGGGAGGTGTTATGGATTTACCATACAAAGACATACTGAAAAACTTTAATATAAAGCCAACTGTGACAAGGACTATAACAGATTAAACCCAATAGGTTTAGAGTTGGCTTTTTAAAAATTAAATGTTTATTTATTTTGAGAGAGACAGAGAGAGCAGGGGAAGGGTGGAGAGACAGAAAGAATCCCAAGGAGGCTCTGCATTATCAGTGTACAGCCTGATCCAAGGTCTTAATCTCATGAACTGTTTGATCATGACCTGAGGGAAAAGCAACCTGCTTAACCGACTGAGCCACCCAGGCACCCAAAGTCGTCTTTTCATAAGAGGTATTTGAGCTGTGTCTTGAAAGCTCAACAGGACTTTGAAGATGAGGGGAAGGGCATTCGGGACAGAACAAAGTATATGAACAAAGGCACAAAGTTCACTTGGAGAGAGGAGGCAGAAATGTGACTAACACCTAAGGAGGCTGCTGTGGAAAAACCAGTGTGGTAGAAGGATAGAAGGAACCCAAATCCTCTAAGATTAAGGATTGGGATTTTACTCATAACGTAAATTTTGGGGAGAGTTTTAGGGGAGCATCAAAGGTAGCTGCTAAATAAAGGAATGCCATTGTCTGGGTTAAGTCTTAGAAAACTAATTGTCAGAAGAGAACTAAAGAGACACAAAGCTACCACCACATTCAGGTGAGAGATGAAAAACCCAGGACTTGAGCAGAGGAAGTATAAAAGCAATGCCTATGGTAAGTAAGGGACAGAAGGGAAACACTAGAAAAGCCAAGCACTGGGATTTGGCTCCTGATTAGATGCTGGGGGGCTTAAGGGTCAGGAAGAGAGTGCTCAGATGAGTCTAAAGTTCAAGCCTTAGGAAGAAACAGGATGTAAGATGAGAATGAAAGAGATGAAGGACAGAAAGTAGAACAGACTATAACTATAATGAAAAAGACTAGCTGAAGATAGATGCAGCATGCCTAACAGAAAACACAATTATGTGAACAATTTAAAAATAACTGATTATTCAGTATTGACTATATGCTATCTACTTAAAACTAAACAAACAGACACTTTAAGTATCTGAAAATGTCAGCTGAAGGGAGAGAATCAGAAGATCCTTCATAACCTGACACTAACTGGGGAGAAAATGTAGCCAAAGGTAACATTTACTATATATACTGCTTTCAAGTTGCTTTAAAATTTTTTTACCTTTCTAGAGATTACGGATCCTCCCCATTCTTTTTCATAACCACACTTGCTATATACTACACAGATGTGCCACAACTTATCAATTTATCAATCTCCTTCTGAAGGATTTAGGTGGGGAGAGGAAAAATGCATCAGTGTTGTCGAATAGCCAAGAACATGCAGGAAGAAACCGATGCTTCATATCACCCTATAGATCATTTCCTCCACTATAGTTTTATTTTTTATTTTTTTGACTCAAAGTCTGCTGGAAGAGACACAGACACATAGAAAGCAGCTGCCCATTCTGGCATTGTTTTTTCTCACAGCAGGCACATATTGTCCCAACCAGGCAGGCTGTTTGCTATTAAGCACATAAACTGACAGTTATTTTTTGAGGTTTGATTTTTGTTAAATAGAATCCTGAACATGAGGGGCCACCATGAACTAGACCATGGCCAGAGCTCCCAAGTTAGAGCCAGGGTCAAGGTATACTTCCCCTAGTTGTAGCAGCTGCAAAAACAAAAACAAAACAAAAAAATAGGCTTATGGAAAAATCATAAGACAACTTAGGTATAGGCATTTATTACATTTAGCTTCAACATACCTCAAATTCCAGATAGTGATCTTTCAGTCTGTATTCATCTATCTCCTTGGCTTTAACTTTCTTGTCTGGGGGATATGAGCGGTGTTCAGCCAGCTCAGTGGTAATCTGCTTCAGTTTGCTTTCATGAGATTTCAGCTGTTCTTCCTGCAGGATTTTATTAAAGTTATTTAGCATGCAGAAAATAAATCAATAAAAAAATCACAGAGTACTTTTAAAAATCCCTTATGATGAATGACTTCAATTCATCAAAACAGTCCAATGTGCCTCGGCTGCCACATCTTACCAACTTTCTCAGGCTAGTACTCACACATACCTTTGCAAAATGACAACCAGTCCCCTTGTTATAAAATCAAATACTTTTCAGAGCCTCTTATCAAATATATCGGTCATGAAGTTGAGAACAGGCTTCCTGAGAAATAATCCGAAAGGCAAGGTACCAGTTAAATACTTAAGAGTCCCACATAATTTGGCTTTACTATTTCCTGTCCACTCAGCAATGCTGCTAATTCCCCCCTGTCAGTCACAAGGAATGAAAAGCCTCTGTTTAGCTTTTTTTTTTCTTCCCTTTTTGAGACAAGCAATGCCACCAAGAAATAATTCTCTCAAAGCTATCCATATTCTAAAAATTGCAGCAACCTATGTTTCTTTCCCCTCCAAAGTAGAAGAGGTTCTAATTTCTTTCAATAATAAAATCTTATTGATCCAAAGTAGTGATTCAAATAAATGCTCCTATAGAGAAATTATTGCCTGAACACTGTCACTATAGGCACCATGCACCAATGCAACACGGTTGATCCTATGCTAAAGAATTTACATACTAGGGGCAACATTTTTATCACCTTATAATAATGAAAGACACCATCAAATCCTCTGGCAACATTTTAAAAATGAAACAGAGAGATTGGAATTTTCTTACATTCCTAAAGTTATATGACTGCTTTGTTTACTGTTCTACATTCACATATATGTTATCCAAATTCTTGCTGACTATAAATTTCACATGTACAATAAGAAATAAATGAATATAATAATGAAAAGGAACTGATTAAACTAAGTGATAAATATAATTTGATAACACCATAATTTCTTTTCCTTTTTGTTTTTAAGGGCAGACAAAAGGAATTTCCCTCCTTCATAAAGTTCTTACTTTTGGACTTATCAATTTGTACTCTTTATAAAAGACACAGCAATAAGAGAAAAAAAAAAGATGAGTTGTTTCCTACTGGTTCCAAAATTCATGTCACCCTAGATGATCACGAGATGAGTTAAAGGTACAAAATTACATGCACAATAAACCATCACAATTCCCAGTTGAATTCTTTCCATATGGTATTTTTGTAAATTAAAATTACTAATTAAATCCAAGATCAGTAAGTAGTTGCCAGGTAATGAAAAATTTAAACCTTAAAGTAACTGTAATTAATCTGGCAACTTAACCTTGCAATTCAAATCGAGTAGAATAATTTAGAAGTGAAAAGTCCTAACAATTTTAATTTATGATGTAGGAGTATATTGATAAACAGTAAAACCGTGGTTTGAGCATAACTTGTTTCAGAAACATGCTTGCAATTTAAAGCACTTGTATATCAAAGTGAATTTCTCCATAAGAAATAATGGAAGCTCAGAGACGCGTGTATCATGCTGATTGATTTGTGGATAATTAATCATACCTGCAGCGCAGGAATAAATTCTACTTGATCGTGGTGGATAATTCTTTTTATGTACTGTTGGATTTTTATTGCTAGCATCTTGCTAAGAATTTCATCAGGGATACGGATCTGTAATTCTCCTTTTTAGTGAGGTCTCTGGTTTTGGAATCAAGGTAATCCTGGCCTCATTGAATGAGTTTGGAAGTTTCCCTCCCATTTCTATTTTTTTTTTTTTGGCATCTCTAAATGTCATCTTTTAAAATTTAAATTTTAGTTAACAGAACAGTACAATATTGGTTTCAGAAGTAGAATTCAGTGATTCATCACCTATATACAACACCCAGTGCTCATCATATCAAGTGACCTCCTTAATACCCATCACCCATCCAGCCCATCTCCCACCCATGTCCTTCCATCAACCCTCAGTTTGTTCTCTATCATTAAGAGTCTCTTGTAGTTTGTTTCCTTCTGGTCTCTTCCCACCCCTCCTTACCATATGCTCATCTGTTTTGTTTCTTAAATCCACATGGGTGAAATCATACAGTATTTGTCTTTATCTGACTGACATATTCGCTTAGCATAATAGTTTATCTCTGCCCACATTGTTGAAAGTGGCATGATTTCATTCTTTTTGATGGTTGAGTAATAGTCCATTTTATATAATAAATATATATTTATACTTTTATATATTATATATTATTTTTATAATATTTATATTTTATAATATTTATATTTTATAAAAATATTAAAAAAATATATACATCACATCTTCTTAACCAGTCATCAATTAATGGACATTTAGGCCCTCTCCATAGTTTGGCTATTGTTGATAATGCTGCTCTAAACATTGGGGTGCACGTACCCCTTTGAATCTGTTTTTTTGTATCCTTTGGGTAAATACCTAGTAGTACAATTCCTGATCAGAGGGTAGTTCTATTTTCAGTTTTTTGAGGAACCTCCATACTGTTCTCCAGAATGGCTACACTAGTTTGCATTCCCACCAAGAATGTAAGAGGGCTCCCCTTCCTCCACATCCTTGCCAATACATGTTGTTTCTTGTATTGTTAGTGTTAGCCATTCTGAAATGTGTGAGGTGGTATCTCATTATGGTTTTGATTTGTATTTCCTTGATGATGTGCAGAGTTGAATATATTTTCATGGGTCTTGTAGCCATCTGGATATCTTCTTTGAAAAAGCGTCTGTTAATAGCTGCTTCCCATTTCTTAACTGGGTTGTTTGGTTTTGGGTATTGAGTTTGGTAAGTTCTTTGTAGATTTTGGATACTAACCCTTTATCATATATGTCATTTACAAATATCTTCTCCCATTCTGTTGGCTGCCTTTTAGTTTTGTTGATTGTTTCTTTTTTTTAAATTTATTTCTGAGAGAGAGAGAGAGAGAGAGACAGCATGAGCAGGGGAGGGTCAGAGAGAGAGGGAAACACAGAATCTGAAGCAGGCTCCAGGCTCTGAGATAGCTGCCAGCACAGAGCCTGACGCAGGGCTTGAACCAATTAACTGTGAGATCATGACCTGAGCCAAAGTTGGATGTTCAACCGACTGAGCCATCCAGGCACCCCTGTTGATTGTTCCCTACACTGTGGCAGAAGGCTTTTATTTCATGAAATTCCAGTAGTTCGTGTTTGTTTTTGTTTATTCATGGCAAATAATTTTTTTAATGTACTGTTGAATTTAATTTGCTAGTATCTTGTTGAGAATTTTTGCATCCGGGTTCATCATGGATGAAAGATTAGGTTGTGTATTTGGGACTTTTCTTTCCTTAGATAGGCCTGAATTGCAAAGTACTTTACTGTCAGGACTGCCTTTGCTGCATTCCAAAGGGTTTGGACTGTCATTTTCATTTGCTTCCATGTATTTTTAAATTTCTTCTTTAATTTCTGGTTAACCCATTTATCTTTAGTAGGATGTTCTTTAACTTCCATGTATTTGAGGGTTTTCCAAAAATTTTTTTGTGGTTAACTTCAAGTTTCATAGCTTTGTGGTCTGAAAATATGCACAGTATGATCTCAAGTCTTTTGGTACTGGCCGAGGCCTTATTTGTGACCCATATGTGATCTACTCTGGAGACTGTTCCATGTGTACTCTAAAAGAATGTATATTCTGCTGCTTTCGTGTGAAATGCTCTGAATATATAACAGTATGTTTCCTTTATATGGTATTATAATAAACATTCTATAAAATTGTTAGTGGAAGCCTTAGAAAAGAATAAGGTCTGTTTGGAGAACAGCATTTATCATTGCTCAAAATACTTCAAAAAATGGTGCAGATTTTAAGACTTAAGATTTACTGGTCTACAATAAATAGTGCTGTTCCTTAGGCCACACTAGGTGGTTGATGATGGTTTTGTATAGGGCCATGATATTGTCTCTGTCCAGAGGTTGAGGAGGTTATGACGGCCCTCCATCTAAGTAGTGGAGCCCAATATCTCAAACCCCCAAAATGGAGGGAGAGGATGCCGCAGTAATGTCATCCCTTTAGTCCCACTAAGTTGATGCCTTGGCCTATAATTTCAAAATATAAACATTTTATATCAAGGGGGAATTATTTATTTATTTATTTATTTATTTTTTTACAAATAGTTTATTGTCAAATTAGTTTCCACATAACACTCAGTGCTCATCCCCATAAGTGTCCTCCTCTATGCCCATCCCCCCTCCCCCCCACATCCATCAGTCCTCAGTTTTTGTCAGCATTCAAGAGTCTCTCATGGTTTGCCTCTCTCCCTTTCCCCCACCATTTCCGCCCTTCTTCTCCCCCTTGTTCCTCCGTCAAGTTCCTCCTAATCCTCCTATACGTGCAAACATATGATATTTGTCCTTCTCTGCCTGACTTATTTCGCTCAGCATAACACCCTCAAGGTCCATCCATGTTGCTACACATGGCCAGATTTCATTGTTTCTCATTGCCATGTAGTATTCCATGGTATAGATAAACCACATCTTCTTGATCCATTCATCTGTTGATGGACACTTAGGCTCTTTCCATGTTTTAGCTATTGTGGAGAGTGCTGCTATGAACATTGGGGTACATGTGCTCCTATGCCTCAGCATTTCTGTATCCCTTGGGTAAATTCCTAGCAGTGCTATTGCTGGGTCATAGGGGAGTTCTATTGTTAGTTTCCTGAGGAACCTCCACACTGTTTTCCAGAGGGGCTGTACCAGTTTACATTCCCACCAACAGTGTAGGAGGGTGCCCGTTTCTCCACATCCTCGCCAGCATCTAGAGTTCTCTGATTTGCTCATTTTAGCCACTCTGACTGGCGTGAGGTGGTATCTCAGTGTGGTTTTGATTTGTATTTCCCTGATGAGGAGGGATGCTGAGCATCGTTTCATGTGTCTGTTGGCCATCTGGATGTCCTCTTTGGAGAAGTGTCTGTTCATGTCTTCTGCCCATTTCTTCACTGGGTTGTTTGTTTTTCGGGCGTGTAGTTTGGTGAGTTCCTTATAGATTCTGGATATTAACCCTTTATCTGATATGTCATTTGCAACTATCTTTTCCCATTCCGTTGGTTGCCTATTAATTTTCTGGGTTGTTTCCTTGGCTGTGCAGAAGCTTTTCATCTTGATGAGGTCCAAGGGGGAATTATTAAAAAGACTACTGGAAAGTGAATAATTATGGACAACAAATTAAGATTATGTAATACCACTGTACATTAAAAAATATACCCAGAAATTATGAGTCAAATGTAGTATCTTAGGGATATGTTATAATGTACATCTTAAAAGCCAAACAGGGAAAAATAAAATCCAAGTCTAGAACCATTGAAATAAAAAGAGCAACAGAAAGTTTTTAAAAAGCAAAGTATATCAGTGGAAAAATAAACAAGAAGGGTGGCAGGAACAAGTACAGTAGATGAAAGATGATGAGATTCATTTTTAAATAGCAACTAACTAAAACAGAACAAATAAAAAAACCTAACAAAGTGCCAGAAAAGTAGATAGGGAGAAAAAAAAGA
Organism: Hyaena hyaena; assembly: GCF_003009895.1. Taxonomy (NCBI): domain Eukaryota; kingdom Metazoa; phylum Chordata; class Mammalia; order Carnivora; family Hyaenidae; genus Hyaena; species Hyaena hyaena. The sequence goes on along the minus strand of NW_024080732.1, from coordinate 2,908,165 downwards.
AATCTTCTTTGAGATTTTACCCAAACCTGTCACTTGTACACTAATAACACTGAAAGTAAGTGAAAACAATGCTTCCGTAGCTTTTACTGACAACTTTTCCTTCATGTTTTTGTTTCTTTCTCCAAAAAGACTGCAGACTGTGTTATGGACAGAATGCTTGTGTCCTTCCAAAATTCCTATTTTGAAACCTAGTGTGACTATCTTTGTAGACAAGGGCTTCTAAGGAAGTAACTGAGGGTAAATGAGGTCATTTGGAGAGGACCTGACCTGACAGGATTAGTGTTTTTAAAAGAAGAGACATCACAGAGCATATTCTCTCTCCAGGCACGGACTCTGAAGAAAGACCATGTGAGGATTAGAAGAAAAGGGGCCATCTGCAACCCAAAGGGAGAGCCCACACCAGACCACAATGCTGCCGCCGCCTTGAGCTGGGACTTTGAGTCTCCAGAACTGTGAGAAAAACATTTCTGTCATTTAAGCCAACTGGTCTGTGGTATTTTGTTATGGCAGCCAGAACTGACTAAGAAGAATGTGCCAATAGCTTTTTCCTTTCAAAGTAATTTTCTTTCATGTATTTACTGCAAAATGTAGATTATTTAATAGAATGTTTGACAAAAGATATTTTGTGATAAGACCACTTCAAAAAATAAAAACATGATGCATTTTTTCCTTATTTAATCTAAAATGTTTCAGATATACAAAAAGTCATATTGAATGATATATAAAAATCCTCATTTACCTAACAGCTGGTTTAAGAAAAAAATATAAGAAATCATTTGAAACCCCTTGCATTTATTTATCTACTCTTCTCATCTTTTTCTATGCTACTCCTATACAAATGGAAGGCTCCATAAAAATAGAGAGCATGTTCTACAGATTTTTATACTTCGTGGGGCTTCCTTTATTATTTGTCTTTTCATTCAACAGGTTTTAAGATTTATTCACATATGTGCTCTAGTACCTTAAAGTATACTATTCTATTGTAGGACATACTACAATTTCATTGAAGGATGTTAGGTTGTTTTCAGATTCTTGAGGCTATTATAAATGATACTACAATGAGGCTGACTAGTGAAAATGGGAAAGAATTGTCCTATAGTATAATCACCAAGAGGTAGAATTTTGAGTTTTAGAATATGCTCATATTTAAGATAATATTAACCTGTTTTTTAAAGTGTTTCTACCAGTTTACATTCCCACAGTAGGCTTGAAAATTAACATTGTTCTATACCCTTGACAAAATTTGATATTTACTCAAAACCAGTGTTATTCCAGATATCACAATGTCTTCTACTTCTGCATTACTATAGCACTTAAATGTCTATATTACATGTTTATCACAAAATATACTCTGACTTCTGTGTGAATTTTATATTCTTTACTGATTACAAGCTCTTTGAAGGCAGAAAGGGTCATTTCCCCCCTTTTCATCAAATCCTCCAGTGTTTAGTACTAAGCAGAGAAAAGAGTAAATGGCATAATTTTTGTATAGTACCTGAGTAACATTGACATATTCCTTAAGTTTGTTAGCTGAGAGCCAAGACCATCATCTTAGGTATTTTTATAATGCCCACATACCTAATACAGTACCTGATATATAGGTTCTTCAGTCAAGAGTAGCTGAATAAATATTTTTTAAAAAGTGGGGGCGGGATAGAGGGAAGGATTCATAGGATTTCCTTTATGTTGTTCTAAAGCTGATAGATGATTTAGAAGGTAATGACATTTTCTAGGAATCTTCTAGGAAATTTACAGGTCAAATTGCTAAATACTGCAGCCTTATCAAACCCAAGCTGTATGGAATTTAGAATAAAGAACATTTGCCTGAGTCAGTTTGAGGTATTATTGAAAGCACCATCAGAAAGATTCTGTTTTATCATTTCATGTTTATGAAGACTTTAAACAGCTTAGTGAGCTGCTGTATAACTTCAAAATGATTTAATTGTTTGTTGAGTACTTAATTTATGTTAAGTACAGACCTTTAAGAAATGAATACAAAATCAATCTATTCTGGAAAAGTGTAGTCACCATTTAAGGTGATGACAAGGAAGTTTAGACTGCATCTTGTTGGCTAAAGTGAGCCAATTAACATTAAGTGACCTTACATGAGTCATATTTTAGCCACAACTGTGATGGATGGATTGGAGAAAAGCAATTATTAAGTGGTTATATGAATAGTCTATGAGAATTTTTCAAAGTGAGGTGTGTACAACCCAGCCAAGATGATTCACTCAGAAGAATTTTAAAAATCAGCATTGGGATATAATTCACATACCATACAATTCACCCATTTAAAGTGTATAATTTTATGTTTTTTAGTACAGCCATGGGGTCGTCCAACCATCACTACAATTTAATTTTATGACATTTTAGTTCCCCTAAGAGAGTTTTCAAGGTTCATCCATTTTGTAGGATGTATCAGTACTTCGTTGTCTTTTTTACAGCTGAATACTATCCCATTGTATGGAAATATCACATTTTATTTATCTATTCATAAGCTGACAGCCATTTCCACCACTGGCTGTTATGAATAATGCAGCAATGGATATTTGTGTGAAAGGTTTTGTGCAGGTGTATGTTTTCATTTAACTCTATATTTAATCATTTGATAAGCCACCAAACTATTTCCCAAAGTAGCTGCATTCATACTATATTCCCACCAGCAACATATCAAAGTTGTAATTTCTCCATCCTCACCAACACATTATTTTCCTTAAAAGATTTTTTTTTAATTGTAGCCACCCTAATGAGTGTAAAGTGATATCTATTGGTTGGTTTGTATTTTCCTAATGACTAATGATGTTCAGCAGTTTTTCATGCTGTATAATAGAACATGTAGTATATATTATAATATATACATATATTGGAGGAAATCTCCTCAAATATTTAGTATTAATAAAGTGAATGGTCAAAAAAGTTCAGAGACTAATGATTTAAGTGAAGGATGACAAATGCCAGAATTTATATCCAGTCACTGGATTTGTGACTAAAGTATCAAATGCAGTGAGATGGGAAAGATGTGGTTCTGGCCAGTGTGGGACACAATTACAAGGATGATGTCCTCCTCTGAAATCCTAATGCTCCTAATGCCTGTTGGTGGAGGTCATTGAGAGAACGTGGCCCTGCCTGACAGGAAAGCTGGACCTGAGCAGCTGGAGGCTCCTCACCTCCTTCCCATCCATGGAATGTGAATTTTGCTTATTTCCCTGAACTATAAGCTGCCCCAAAGACATGCCTTGAAATAGTAATGTGTTTTTGAGACTATCTGAATAGTATACATGATTGAGCTCAATTAAGCTTCTATATAAACTATGATGCCAACAGATGTGTGGAAAGATCTACTCATCTTGTGGCCACCCAACACAGGCTTCTTAAGTTCCCTTGCTTATTAAAATGACCCCTACCAATGTGAAGAGGTCTACTTCTTTCCTCAGTCTTTCCTTGCCCTCTGTGTTCAGAGGCCAGTTTATGAATGAACCCTGCTGCACTCATCTGACCCTGGGCATTACTGCCCTGATGGTCAAACCACAGGATAAAATAAGGGGTAAGAAACAAGAATAGGGTTTTCCTTTGTTTCTAAGGCCTGGCCCTCAACAGTTAACATTTAGTGATCAAACTAATCACTGACTATTGATTCAAATAATCATTGACCATTGATTCAGACCTTTACAGGAGAATGGCTGAAATTCTAAGAAGAAAACAAAACTAGATATCAGGAAATGGTAACTTCGTGAGGTACAGGTGAGATAGAGCAGGAACTGGACTCAGGTCCCCTAATCTGACTGAGAAATCTAGCATTCCTTGCCTTCTCCATAAGGAGAAAACAAAAAAGTTAAAACTCTATGCTTCTTAAGTAGCATATCTTGCAGGAATGTGGAAGGAGGATGCTTACTGAAAGGAACATGCTTACTACCATGACTGGTGAAGACCAGATCAAACCAGTCTGCACCAAGATGTACCCCAGTGCTGAACTTTCACTGACTTTTTCTCTCATTATAATACTAAAAATTATACCTGGGGGTGGAGATTTAACATGTTAATTAGACATGCAATGTATGAAGACTCATGACTTTTTAATGCATAGATGCTAATAAGCCGCTGCCTCTACTTGCTTTGACATCACCCTTTCCCCACCCAAGTTTCTTTTAAAAACTCTCCCTGACCTTGCTTCGGGAGGGGGTGTCAGCCCGAGGACACTTCTTTGTGTTGCCTCTCTGTGCTCAAGCATAATCAGCAATAAAACCTTGCTGAAAATTCCCATTTGGCCTCTTGACAATTTCTATTGCTGAGAGAGCCCAAGGGCCCAGTGTAGTTTCCACATCTCCACCTAAGTAGTGAAAGGGATGGTAGGGATTGCAGGGAGTACAGTGCAGCGCCTCTAAGTATGATTTGCACTGCTCGCAGGCTAGATACCTGCTGTGTCTTAAAACATACATGTGCCTGGGACCCTGACCCAGATCTCACCAACCTGGGGTAGGGGTGCTGGGACATGTGCACTTTCAACAAGTCCCCAGATCATTCTTGTACATATTAAAGCCTGAAAATGACTACTTTGATGAGTAGAAAAGGAGGTCTTGAACAGAGGCTGGAGAGGGCTGACCATGAAACCCTACGTTTAGAGTACTAGCTTTACCAGAAGGAGAAATGAAACTTAAGTATTAAAACTTGTCCCTCCACCTCCAAAAGAAGAAGAAAAAAGTGCTTTAGCAACACTGCCATGAAAACAACTAAAGAAGATGACTCCTACACAGCAGAGCTATGCAGAGAGAACTACACTGTACTGATAATAATCAGTTTTAATAATGAAGGCTAATATGGTTTGGATAGAAGACAAGAATAAATGAAAGGAAAGCTTGCAAGCGACCAGGTGTGTCTGGTCATGAACAGTGTGTCTCTAAAAGCACCAATCTTTTAATTGAATGTTTAGTTTTTTCCTAATTCTATTTAATTTTTTTTCCAGTAGGGAACTCACATTGTTATACATGTATTTTGGAAACTAAAATTATCTAAGTGGTTCTGGCATTTAAGGCAGTCATAGCCAGGTGGTGGGCGTATGGAGAAAGGAACGACTGGGCTCACGCGGTGGTTCTCAATAACAGTGAGTAGCAGTGGGGTGGATTTTGACCCCACAAGAGATTTGGCAACATCTGCAGACATTTTGGTTGTCACAACTAGGGGAATGATACTGGCATCTAGTGGGTCTACAGCCTAGCGATATTGCTAAACAAAAATTCAAAGGGTGGTCCCCACAACAGAGAACTATCTGGGCTAAAAATGCAGTAGTGTTAAGGCTGCCAATGCCAGGGCAAAATGTCAGGGCTAAAAGTGAGGACTAGTCTTGAAGATACTGGAAAACTTGTGGTGCACGTATTCCAGGATTTACTGAAAGTGCATTGTGACTCCTCCAAAGATACCCCACACGAGTCTCTATTTGATGTGGAGGGTATGAACTAACTCTTCTCTCCCTTTTTCTAAACTATTCTTTATCACATGCTTGGTTTTACATATTTGTTTCTAAATTGTCCTATTACTCTCAAAGGCATAACATCTTTTTCATTTTTAATAAACAAATACAATGACCTGGACAAAAAACACAGAGCTAGTGAAAGAACCTTAAAAACATTCTAGAACATAATCTTCATTTAAGTTTATGAAAGCTTGGTAATTTATCTGTGGAGAAGAAAACATCTTTTTTTAAAAAAAATTTTTTTTTCAAAGAAATTAGATTCCTGAAATGATGTGGTCATCTTATGTGACATAGGAGCACATTTCTTTTTGGTTATCGCCTTATTTAAAATCTTAAATCCATCATTTTGATCAGTTACACAAATAGGGGTGTTGTGTGGGGTTTTTTTTTTGTTCTCTGGATTTATGCTCAAAATGAGGAAAAATTAAAAATTTTATGCATTCTATTTTTAGTTCCAGTGTAAGGCATTTGTATAAAATAAGAGATTTTACTTTGATTAAAGTGCTTACTTGCTTGCTTTGGTCTCATGGTAAGAGATATACAAATAAATGAACACATTCATTTTCATGAGCCATTGACTTACTAATATATAGCCCATACACAAATAGAACAGAAGTGTGTTTTCAAAGTAGAAAGCAAACAGAAGCATAAATCTACAGCAAGGAAAGAACAACCTAAAACTCGTATGCTGCTCTATGCTTACTACTGTTCCTTTTTAACTTCCACTCACCTTTCCCCTGGATCTTTTGTAAGAATGACTGAGAAAGACCAATCTATTGAAAAATAACAACTGGAAAACCCCTAGTAAAACTGACAGAACAAAACCCAACTTTTGAAGGTCATTCTTGCGTCTAGTTATTCAACTTTTTTTTCTCCTCTTACCTTATATAATGTAGTTTACTGTTTATGTGAAGTATCCCCAATTAAAGTAGGGGAATGCATTTGCTTTAAGATTTCATAGTTTAGTTGGGTAAATGAAGAATTCTGTCAATTTTCTGTTTACTTTCTGGTCATCAATAAGATGACCTATTCTCTTATAATATTTGTTGTCTTTGAAAATTAAACGCTATTCTGCCTTGTAAAGTGAGCTGGCCTGGCCCTTTCTATTCTCAATGATTTTTCAGTAGTCTATGAACTACCTAGTTAATAGTAATGCTTACATGGGGAGTATCCAATTCATGTTAATAATAATTATAAATTTACAAAAGCAAAAGAATCTTTCATTAAACCATGTCTCCTTTCTTCTTACTACTAGTCTATTTTTTATAAACTTATGGCAAGACATACACATATTCCCTTCCTCCACTTCCTTACTACTTTCCAATCCCTCCTCAAAGATGACCAAAGTGGCTTCTCCTATCACTCCATAAACTGCTCTCACCAAGGGTGAGATATGACCTCCCTGCCACTTCATAGGAGATATTTTTTGTACTAATTTTACATGACCTCTTTCCTCTTTATCCCCTTTCCTTGGCACAACATTCTCTCTGTTTTTTTCTTAACTGACAACAATAAAACCCCCCTGTTTCTCAAGTGTCCATTTTGGTCTGCTTCTGAGCGCTGAGCATTGCAACATTTGGATATTTTCAACATATGAAAACGAGATGATGAGTTCAGAAAAGCCAGCTCAGACCCCACAATCCCCAGCTGCCAAAGCCTTCACTGAACCACTAGGACCATCCATTCTAGATTCTCAAGATCTCTCAAATACTTCCACTTCTACCCATCTCTTGTATAACTAAATTAGTTATTTTTCCTCTGCATTATTACCCCTGCCTTTAAAATTCGGCTCTCTGCTTCCAGTAGTCTCCTCCTCTAATACTTTCTTCCTGTTGCAACATAAGTAATTTCTAAAGCACAATTTGGTCATCAAAGCAGCTTCCAAAATCCTTAACTAGTCAGTGGCAATATAGGCAATGCAGACAGGTTTAAAATTGGCAAAACTGGACAGAATTCAATGCCCTTAGAACAGAGTTTTAAGTAAGACAGGAACACAATAAAATATGATCTTTAGAGAGATCAATCTGACAACAGAAAAGAAACTTGTGGGACTACATTTGGACCACAGTTCTACTATACATGGTCTTGATTAGCTAGAAAAACCCACATGGTCCACTTAGCTCCTCCCTGAGAATTAGGGAAGTCTCTGTCCCACGTACTGTGAATAGTGGATCCCTGGGAATATTCTCATATATTCAGCATCAAATATAGCCTGGGATATGGTAAAAGCTCAGTAAAATGAAAAAATAAGTACATGAATAAAAAAGTTTGTTTTCAAACCAGGATGTCTAACACTCGTTTAAAAACTATGAGCTATCAGTACAAACAAAACCAAAAAACTAAAGCCTGCCATTTGCAACATCCATGGTGTATACAGGGTCTAATGCTACATGAAATGAGTCAAGACAGAAAAAAATACCATATACTTTCACTTATATGTGGAATCTAAAAAACAAATGAATAAACAAATAAGCAAAAAGCAGACAGACCCATAAATACGGAGAATTAATGGTTCTCGGAGGGCAAGGGGGTGGAGAATGGGCAAAATGGGTGAAGGAGATAGGAGGAATAGGTTTCTAGTTATGGAATGAATAAGTTATGGGGGTGAAAAGTACAGCATAGAGCATACAGTCAATGGTACTGTAATAGTGTAGCGGTGATGCTTGTGGGGAGCAGAGCTATGTGGTACATGTGAAACTAATGTAACATTGTGTACCAACTATACTTCAATTAAAAAAATTAAAAACAAAAAAGTAGGCCTGTATTACAGACTGAGTAGTAAATATAAATTTTAGAAACGTATTCATTGTATGTGTCCTGTGTGTCAGCCATGTGTCAGCTTCCAATATGTAGTGCAAAACGCAGCATACTGCATTTTGCTCCACTTATACAATAGATCTTCCAAGGCAGTCTTATCCTTGCTGCCAAAATATAGAATATTACTAAATATAAAGGTTAGTAAGATTATTTTACAAAGTGCTTTTTTTCCAAAGTCAAAAGCACTATCAAAATGACTTACCTGAGACAATTTTGTCGTAGTGGCAGGCAGAAGTGGACGACTAAATTTCTTCTGAGATCCAATGGCTGCTGGAAATGGTGGTGCAGAAAATACAGCTGCAACACAATTAATTTTGTTTATCCATCCTTGCATTTCCTCTGGACTCCTGTGAGAAACAGATACATTTACATCAGGGTATTTTTCTATCCAAATGTATCACACCTTGCCCATTTTCATTACTGATTTAAAATGGTCCATAAAGTCATTTATATTTCTTGGTACAACTGATCCTTGACAAAATTTCACTGAGGTTAACATTTTCAACAGAAATTATCACAGTAATTAAAGACCCTGATACCTATGATCATTACAGTATAAGGCTGTGATTACCCCTCAAGGATACAGAAGTGGAAAAAAGTAAAATCACTTGACAATAAATACTAAGTCTCTGCTTTGTTTGATATTAGGCTTAGTCAAAAATTAATTTAAAAATTAGCTCATCTCTTTCAATCACATAATTCAATTTTAAAATGCAACTGAGGAACAAATTGATAGAATTTAAAAGGAATAGAAAAGGGAACAACCACTTGCAAAGCAGCTTTGACAGTTTCTTGAAAAGTTAACTATATAAATTTATCATACAACCCAGCAGTTCTACTCCCTAGGCATACACCCAAGAGAAATAAAAACATATAGGCATAAAAAGATCTACGTGTGAATGTTCACAGCAGCATTATTTATAAGAGTCAAAAGGGAAAACAATCCAAATGTCTGTCAACTAGTGAATGAATAAAAGAAAAATGTTAATATACATCCATACAGTGGAATACTACTCAGTGATAAAGGCATGAAGTGCAGGTACATGTTACAACATGGTGAACCCCCAAAACTTTATGGTAAGTGAAAAAAGCCAGATACATTTCACATCATATGTTCCATGTATATGAAAAATCCAGAAAAGGGAATACTATAGAGACACAGAGGAGATTACTGGTATCTAGGGTTGGGGTGAAATGGGGGAGGGACTACAAAACTGGGGATGGAGGATCTCTTTGGAGTGATGAAAGTGTTCCAAAACTGGATTGTGGTGAAAATGGCATAATTCTGTAAATTTTCTAAAAATTATTGATCTGTGCACTTCACACAAGTGAGATTAATGGTATGTAAAATACTTTTCAAAAGGATGTTAAAAATCCACTTGAAAGGATGTGGAAATCATCTGATTTCATTAACATACTCTTAACTTGTATGTCATATATTTGCAGAGACCAGCAGTGACTGACAAAACTTAATAAATATCTGTGAATTTTTATTCACATAAATAAATGGGAGAATGAGCCACGATAGATTAAGACAGACAAAATGTCAGCCCATCTATAATGATTTCCTTTACCAATTATTCTGAGAAACCACACTAACCTTAGACCACACTAAGGGATCAATTCCTCTTTGTACCCCATGTTTCTCTAATCTGATTTCTCTGGTGCTGTTAATTCAATTCACTGATTTCTGCATCACTTGTATCTGAAGTAATTAGAGCTGCTTAGTTATCATACTTGGTATTTTAGATTAAAAAAATGTTGGGGAACAGAATAATTTGAAGGACTCTGATGACTAATAGCTGTAATTATACATCTGGCTATGATTCCCTCTGTGGTATTAAAGCTGTCTTACTCCTACGCTAACAAAAAATCCTGTGTAACTTGGATTTCCTTACAACTTCCTCCTCACCTGATGTCAGCGATTTCATACCTCCAGAAATTCAACATTCACAAATCACCAGAGTACTTGCTGTTGTTCTTATCTCTTTTGTTGATCTTACATTGCTTTGATCACAAAGTATGTGGATACTTGTGTACACTATCTTGATGTCAAATTTTAATTCCAGTGCCAAATGCAGTCAATTGGTAGTGTTGAGAGTGGTTCTGAAGCCAAACTCAGGCTGTGCAAAGCATGCCATGAAGAATTAACACTGTCATAGACACTGATGCTATGTGTGCTCCTATAAAAATTCCTTTTGTAGAGGCTCGGTTCCGAAAATCCAAAGATTCTCACTTCACAAATCTGGAATTCTCTGTGTGAAATGCTCCATTTCTAATGTGAAAGTTATCATGGACCCCTCATTGAACGGGCAATCCATCCCATTTCCTTGCTCACGATATAATTTTATCTTTTTCCTCTAGTTTAATCAGAGACAATAAGAGCTCAGGAGGAGAGAGAAGAGACAGAGAGAGGGAACAAAATGGAAATCTATACTTATTGAACAGTTTCTATGTACCAGGCACTGTATGAAGTACTTTATATGCTTGATCTCATTTACTTCTCATAAGAACCTTATGAGATAAATATTATCATCTGTACTAATAACAAGCTAAGATTCAAAGAGGTTAAATTATATGCCTGGACAAAGAGCTAGGAAGTGGTGATTTGAATCCAGGTCTATTTTACTCTTTGTGTGATAAAACTTATATTGTACACCCCTTGTATTTTATTCGTAAAAACATTAACTTCTATAGATGGTTTGTGGCTGACTAAAAGTCACAGGGCTACCTTGTAGCAACAAAAAAAATTGAACTTAGGTTTCTATTTCTGATTCTAGTTTTCTTAGGCACTTGTCCCTCTAGTGTAATCAGTTAATGACTTTGAATCCAACTTGAAAAATTTCCCCCGAAGATCCTGATTCCATTTGTTGGTATAAGGTGGTGTTACACAAACTAAAAAGCCAAACCAAATCAAACCAGTGAAACATACTGAGCTTGAAAAAGCAAGACCCTCCAGTCGGCTGTTTTAAGTTTAAGTACATTCGGCTTCTTCTCGTAGTCTATGGCCTTGGATGCCAGTGCATGATGCACACTCACGGCGTTTTTCAAATCCTCTTCAGACAGGGCCTTTTCTGGTTTGTATTCATCCTACAGATGGATAGATGGATACAAAGAAAGCTAAGACAAGATCATGTTCAGATTTCATCTTCTCTTTTTATGATAAGAAAAAAAACCCCTAAAACTAAAAGAAAAACACATTAGAAAATCCATGAATGCATGAAAAAAGTGAAATAGTGTAAAAACAACTCTGCTACTTCAGGTACCCATCAACAGAATTTTACTGATGGTGAAAACTTTGCCACTGTGTTCTTAGCTCTAAAGATACTACATTCTCTTGCTACTTTCTTTTGAGTCTAATATTATCAAAAGAAAAATGAAATGTGAAATAAAATGATTCCTTCAACTGTTCTTTGAAAAAAAAGAGGAAAATCAGTTTAATAATCAGGAGAAGGCTTAACCCTATTATAATAAATTTGAAAAATGGATACAATTATAGATATAAAAAGGAAAGGGTCATATGTAGATGTAATTTTATCTTTGGGCACGAATTATACACAATAGAATCTATATAGGTTTTCTGTATGGCTTCCATCCAAAATAACAACAGAGAATCCCAACTAGTATAAGACTTTAAAGCAAATTTGATTATTAATATCATATTATTATATCTATAGTTTTTCCAGGTCCAATAGAATAACAAAACAAAATCAACTGAATACAGTAGACACTGCAAAAATGTTTTAGGAGATGTTTTCTCGTGTTTAAGTTCTCCTCTTCACTCTTCCCATATTTTGTCAGACATGATGCTAAAAAAAGTTGCACTTCTATAAAGAAAACACACATGAGCATACAGCTCTCTCACCTAATTAGTAGCAAATCCTTAAGGAAGATATTGTCAATTCTCTTATCATAGTCTGGTTTTACATTTCCAAAAAAACAATTACACGCTCTCATTCCTCCTACTTCCTTCCTCCAGCCCCTCCATAAGTCAAGCAATTCAAATGTACTATTGCTATTAATTCAAACTGAGTCAGAAATAAACAGCAGCTGTTTCTCCTTAATGATCAGTCAGTGACAGTGATGAGAGACAAAGGGACAGAAAACCTAAAATATACAGTAAATACCAATTGGAATATAAAGATTACCCATATTTATAATATTAAATGATGCAACTTCTTTTCTTTATAGCTTATGAATATTTTATTTTATGATTTTTTAAAAATATAATTTCTTGTCAAGTTAGCCAACATACAGTGCAAACAGTGTGTTCTTGGCTTCAGGAGTAGGTTCTACTTTAAGATTGCAACAAGCCTATTTTATTAAGCTTCAGAGATTAAGAACTGTTGACAATGACGGTCATCTATAGAAGTATGATGAATAAAGAAAAAAATAAAAAGAAAAATTAAATACAATATATTTACATATATCTTTTCTACAATTCCCATTAATGCAGAAAGCTGTAATCTAGTTATGTTTTGGGGTCTTGTCTTTTCTAAATGAGATTTTTCTTTTAAGCATTCCAAAGATTCACAAATCTCCTCAGGGAAGTATCAACTAGAGGAAGCAGTCTCTGCCAGCCTTAGGATCATGCTACAATAGAACCCTGTATAGCTGACCATCCACTTGATTTAACTTACTCTTAGTTCCAGATAGGAATCTAAAGTAGATAAATAATGGGGAGTGGGGATAAAATACTATGGCCAAAACGATCTTCAGAGAATTTATATGCTACCTCCATTTCCATACATACTGATCTCTAACACTTGATATTGGAGTTTGCACAGAGATCAGCCTAGAAAGTTCTATGAACCATTTTTGATATTCTAGGTCCATGATTTGGCCTAGAATTATCTTACTTCCTTCTCACTAGTTCCTTTTGATTAATTTTTTTGTCTGAATTTAAGATGATTACTTAGTTCTTTTTCCCCCCTATTTCTTCTTTAATTAAGAAAGAATTTAAAAGGCTCTAACTTTTCCTCTGAGTACAGGTTACACATAGTTTGAGAATAAAGAGTACTTTTTCATTGTTCTCTAGATAGTTTGCAGTTTTATGTTTTGATCTCTTCTTTGATCTTAGACGTCAAATAGCATGTTTCTTAAGTGTGAAATTACCTAAGGTTTAGTTATTTACCATTATATATACCTAATTTTATTGGTTTGTGAACAGAGATTTTACAGCAGTCTATAAAATCCATTTTATTTTTTCAAAATTTGTTAAGGTTAATTTGTTAAGGTTTTCAGACCACATTTGATTTTTGTTAATGTTCCATGGATATACAGAAAAAAAATTATTCTCTGAGGGATGAGTACACATTTACATGTAAGTATACTGAGTCAGTCCCTTTAGATTCTTACATCATTTTTTCTAAATCTTCATCCCATTGAGACAAATATACTGACCTCTCTCTTTTACTATATTGTATTTCAAATTCTATTTGCGTTTCTAATAGTTCTTGTTTTACATTTCAGTTGCTATGCTGCTTGATGTATTTAGGTTTATGACTGTTACCTACCTTAGATGATGGGATATTTATTATTTTAAAATGTTCTTTTTTTGTAGTGCTTAGTTACATAAGATAGAAACTTAAAAGGCTCTCTCTCCCATAAAAATGTTCTATTTCTCTACTAATAGTTGACATCAACAAGATTTTAAAAATCATTTCACTTCCTTCTGTTGGGAGCCATTTCTGAACTCACTAGTTGAAAAAACTCCTTGTGAGGTTAAGGCAAGTTTGCAAGGCTCTTGCCATCAGATGATAACCGATATCCGCCGCCACTCAATTATTTCTGCTTGAAAACTGACCCATTGTTGATTGGTATCAGGAGTGACTTGTCCCCTTATTCTGGCCCTGGTATGATGATTGCACCTTGTGAAGGAATTTATTGTGGAAACTTCTTTAATGATTATGGGAGCAGACACCATGTTTCCGACAGGTCCTATTTTCCTCGATACTTCCCTTGAGCTATGAACAGGCTAATGACCCTTACTCATAGAAGATTGACCTTTATGTGTACAATTCTGTTTCTATTGTTGCGTTAGTCCAAGAGGTTCATACAGCTCAACATGTAAATCAACTAACCAAAAATGTTTCTCATACCCTATTCAAGAAATCATAGACAAAAAACTAGACACAAAGGTAAATGCACTTGAAGAGGCTACTGTATGTATTGGAAACGAGCTAAACTCTTTAAAGGTATGGTTGCCTCTCCAGTGACATAAGGAATATAACTGGACACTTAAGCCTTGCCCAGAGACAAAGAGCCTAACTTAGAAGAAACAGATAAGGGCAGAACATATGTTACTACATATACCTTTGCTAACTGGTGATGTATAGCAGTCCCTTCCCTAAGGCCTACATTCCACAAACACCTTCCCTTACACTGGCAGCTGTGATTGAGGATGGGTAAGAGTATCTATAACTTAACCTATGACTTAATCTTAGCGTTATTAAAATGTGTATGTTATCCTGTTTTTCACCAAGAACACCCCGTTATTTTCTTAGTTACTCAACCTCACTATAATTGGGGCAGTTCTGCAAGAATACTTCCGTAAAACCTGTTTCTGTACACTTTCCAAAGCATCTTATCACAGAGAATTATCCATTATAAAAATTCCATTTTGTGATGCCATATTATTGTTTGACCTATAAATAAAGACACCGAAACCGACAGGACAGAGATTCCTGCCTGGTGATCAGAAAGAATCTCAGGGCTCTCTCACTCTCTCTTGCTGACATCACCCATCCTTCAGGGACCCCTGGACTGGCTGGAGCTGCACTCCGGCATCCCTCCCTCCTCCTCATCAGTCCTAAACCTTGCTGAAATACTTTATTATGTTTGTTCTGTGATCTTATTAAAATTACCTGGTATTATATATTTTCTATTTTAAAAAACCTTATTTTGTACTTATATTACACATTCACTGAGTCTCTCCTTATTGTTTTAGATCTAATTGTTCACTTACTTTCTATTATCTTGAAGTCTTTTCTCATCCTTTGGTTATTTTCTCTCCTTTTGAGTATTTTTCTCAGGTGAATGATATACTCTAATCTTTATTACCAAATATATTTCACTTTCTTTGACAGGTTTAGAACTCTTGGTTGCAGTCCCCTTCCACTCAGTATCTGTAGATACTATTCTACCGTCTTCTACCTTCCAGTTTTACAAAAGTCCAGTGCTAGTCTGATTCTTTTTTTCCATTTTACGATACTTCTATTTAGGAATCTTACAGAGGCTTCTTTTTATCCTTAGAATTTAGGAATTTTTGCTAGGCTATGCCTTAATATTCTTTTTTTTTTTTTTAACGTTTTATTTATTTCTAGGAGAGAGAGAGAGAGAGTGCGTGAGCAGGGGAGGGTCAGAGAGAGAGGGAGTCACAGACTGAAACAGGCTCCAGGCTCTGAGCTGGCAGTCAGCACAGAGCCCAACGCGGGGCTTGAACCCACGATCCGCGAGATCATGACCTAAGCGAAAGTCGGACGCTTAACCGACTAAGCCACCCAGGAGCCCCTATGCCTTAATATTCTTATCTACCCAGTTTCTAATGAAAGAATTCTTAACCCAATATGATTATTCACTTGGGCTGCTAACTGCTGCTAGAAATACTGAAACCAGGTGTGCAGATGTGTGACAGCACAGATTTCTGGTCTCCAGCTATTGCTGCACTTAGTGCCAACAGACAATTCTTTTTATTTTTTTAATAAAGTTTAAAAAAAATTTAAATTTATTTCGAGAGAGAGAAAGAGATAGAGAGCACGAGTGAGGGAGGGGCAGGGAGAGGGAGAGAGAAAATCCCAAGCAGGCTCCACACCGTCAGTCATTGAGCCTGATGTGGGGCTTGAGCTCACAAACCCCAAGATCATGACCTGAGCTGAAATCAAGAGTCAGATGCTTAATGGAGCCACTCAGGCATCCCCAGACAATTCTTTCACATCTCCATGACAGTCTCTCTGTTGCATTCTGCCAAATGTTCACCATTCTCTTCCACACCTCAACTCACTACAACTGTGGCTAAGAGCATAGTTGCCTGGAGTTGGAAGTGTCTAGGTTCAAATGACTAGTTCTAATATAATACTTAATGTGTTTGTGACCTTAGGTTAATTAAACTCATTAAGCTTCACTTTCTAAGATTGAGAAGCAGTGATAATACTTTCCTCATAGAATTGTGGGATGAAATTAAATGAGATACTCTTTGTTAAACTCTTAATGTTCACAGCATAGAGTAACTACTCAAATGCTAGCTGGTATAGTTTTCTTCTTTTCTTTTTTAAAAAAATGTTTTATTAATTTTTGAGGGGGGAAGGGGCAGAGGGAGAGGGGGACAAAGGATCTGAAGTGGGCTCTGCACTGACAGCTGTGAGACTGATGTGGGGCTTGAACTCACAAACCATGAGATCAGGACCTGAGCCAAAGTCAGATGCTCAACCAACTGAGTCACCCAGGTGCCCCTAGCTGGTATAAATTTCTAATAATTTCTTAGTAACATATGGCTTGGCCTTATATGAGGTCAAACTTGTAAATATAAAATTTTCTGCTTACTATCCCATAAACACAAATGTTTGGAGATCACCTTTATCTCCTTTCTTTCTGAAACAGAAGAATCCTGTGTTCTCAGATCATCCTCCACATAACTTTCTTAGGAGCTTATTTCATTGATCATTATCTTTCTTTTATATTTTTAATCATTCTCTATTTATTGACTTCTTCCCCAAAGCCCATAAATATATTCAAAGTCTCTCTAACCTTTGTAAGATAATAGTTTCTTCTCAATATTGCTTTCTCCTCTGGTATCATCTCTTTTCTTTTACATATGATAAGTTAGAGGTCCATATTAGCTGTTTCTATGTATTAATTTCCAGTTTATCCTTTAACCCAGTGCAATCTGGAATCCATTTCTACATTCCACTAAAACCGCTCTGGCAAAGGTCATCAATGATCTCCTAACTGAAAAATTCAAGAAATTATTGTCAGTTCTTATCATATGGCACCCAAGGAATTCGACAAAATTCTTGAATTCTTGCTTTGTTTCTGTTAAAATACACTCCTGGTTTCTCTCCCACCACTCTGAGCAGTATTTTGCTACCTCCTCTTTAGACTATCCTCCTGTCAGTTCTGCCATTGTCTTTCATCTTTTCTCATTCCATAAATACCACATAGGATGATTATAATTGTTCTTATCAGTTAAACTCCCACCTATATCATGATGTCTAATAAACTGCTGCAGGCTGAATACGAAACCTAAGACCAATTGATAGCTATTAATAATGAATGACTTCAACCTTCAAACTTGGAGCACTATATTCTTAGAACATATTCTCTCTGCTGATATTTTCATTGATTTATTTTTTAAATGTTTATTTATTTTGAGACAGAGAATGCAAGTGCATGTAAATGGGGGAAGGGCAGTGAGAAGGGGAGAGAGCATCCCAAGCAGGCTACATGCTGTCAGCACTGAGCCCGATGCAGGGCTCAATCTCATGCACCATGAAATCACGACCTGAGCTGAAGTCAAGAGTCAGACACTTAACCGACTGAGCTACCCAGGTGCCCCTGCTGATATTTTCCTTTAAAACTAAGCCTGAAGGATGACATCCTTAGACTGCTATAAAAGTACAAGAAATTTTAAAATGCAATGTTTACTATAGTCCTAAGTAAAAGCTAACAGTAAAATTATCAACATAAGAGTATTGTACCATTGTGGCTGAAGAGGACTCTATTCCGAGGAAGTTTCTAAATTCTGAGATACACTGCCAGTTTATCTTACACTGGAAGTAAAATACTGCACAGGACAGGAATGGAAGGCAATATCTATTTATTTAGGATGCAATCGAAGTCTAAGAATTTTAAGTCTAATACATGTCTGTTTTTCTAGTTGACAGTAATATCACTTTACTATGAAAAAAAATAATGAAAAATAGGAGAGGATCAAGATAATGGATTAGGAAGATACTGAGCTCACCCCTTCCATGAACATACCAAAAGCTACAACTACATATAGAACCACTATCTCTGAGAACAAACTGAAGAATAGTAGAACAGATCATTTATAACTAACGATATTAAAAAAAATCCACAAAGAGTTCAGTAGGAGGGGTGGAGATGTTGTCTAGCTGG
Organism: Hyaena hyaena; assembly: GCF_003009895.1. Taxonomy (NCBI): domain Eukaryota; kingdom Metazoa; phylum Chordata; class Mammalia; order Carnivora; family Hyaenidae; genus Hyaena; species Hyaena hyaena. Next base: position 2,889,765 of record NW_024080732.1, on the reverse strand, counting down.
GACCCATACCTGTGGTTCAGTGACTCATGGATAAAGGGACTTCAGAACCAAAGAGGGCCCTCCCTGAGGAAGGAGGGTTCCAAGCCTTACATTGCGCTCCATAGCCCAGGGGATCTGCACTGGAGAGATAAGCACCCCATAATGTCTGGCTTTGAAAAATCAGTGGAGCTTAGGTCTGGGACAGCCAGAACAAAGTAGGAAACTGTTACTCTTAAAGGGTGCACACACAACTCACTTGCTCCAAATCCTAGCACAGAGTCAGCAGTTTTAAAAGTTAACTAAGAAGGAGATCCATCAACTAATTTTAGCTTGTGTGCCAGAGAGCCAGGGATCTGTTGGAACATTTTCTAGGAATGGAAGTGCTGGCAGAAACCATTTCTAACACTCTCTCCATCTACTGTGCTAAGACCATTCACCCAGTGCTAACATTCATCTGTGGACTTGGACTGCCAAACTGCCTACTCCAGCCCAGCATTCCTTCTAGGTGACTCTCTACCCCACCAAACATGACAGTGGCCTCAACTGGCACCAGTGACCCCAACCTCCAACCCAGGGAGCCATCATTGCACACCGGAGCATCTACAACAGTCACAGGTGTATCTCACAGCCAGCTGTACCAGAAACCTGTCCTTCCCATCAACACTCCTACAGCTATTATAGCCATGCCTCTCAGCTAGCTGTGCTGGGGGCCAACCCAGCACACCAACATGCTTGTAGCAGTCACAGCCAGGATGTCTAGCCAGATGGGCTGGGGGTCAGCCCAACTTGCCAGTGTGCCCATAGCAGTCACAGCCAAGCTTCACAGACAGCCATGCTGAGAGACAGTCTTATATACCAGTGAGTCTATGCCAATCATGACTCAGCCATAAGAGGAGGGTTCACACTGCCAACACAAGGGTTTAAGTGACCAAGGTTTGTACTACTGGGCCCCACAGGATACCTTATGTGTAAGACCACTCCTTTAAAACTGGGAGATGTAACCAATCTATACAGAAGATACAGAAACAAAGAATGTTATACAAAATGAAGTGACAGAGAAATATGTTCCAAATGAAAGAACAAGACAAAACCTGAAAAAAAGAACTAAATGAATCAGAGATAAACAATCTATCAGATAAAGAGTTTAAAGTGATGGTCATAAAGATGTTCACTTAAATTAGGAAAAGAATGGAAAAACATAGTAAGAACTTCAACAAAGAGAAAATATAAAAAAGAACCAATCAGAGCTGAAGAATACAGTAACTAAAATGAAAAATACAGTAGAAAGAATCAAGAGCAGCAGATTCAATGAAGCAGAAAGATGGATCAATGATTTGGGATATAGTAATGGAAATCATGGAACTGAAACAGTCAAAAGAAAAATGAATTAAAAAAAGGATAATTTAAAGGACACATGAAATAGCATCCAATATACTAAAATTAATATTAAAAGTCCTAGAAGGAGAAGTGAGAAAGGAACAGCAACTCTACTTGAAGTAATAATAGGTGAAAATTACTCTAACCTGGAGAATGAAACAGATAACCAAGTCCAGGTAGCAGAAAACCTCAAACAAGATGAACCCAAAAAGGCCCACTCCAATACACATAATAAAGTGTCAACAGGTAAAGAGAGAACCTTAAAAGCAGTAACATAAAAACAACCAGTTGTATACAATGGAATCCTCATGCAATGACCAGCTGGATTTTCAGGAGTAAGTAACTTTATAGTCCAGAAGGGAGTAGCACAATAAATTTAAAGTACTGAAAGGAAAAACTTACAACCAAGAATCTTTCATCTGGCAAGGTTATCACTCAGAAGAGGAGAGAGAAGTAAGGTGTTTCCCAGAAAAGCAAAAGCTGAGGAAGTTGATCAACATCAAATTAGTCTTGTAAGAATAATCAACATTAAATTAGTCTTACAAGAATTATTAAAGAGACTTCTTTAGCAGAAAAGAAAAGGACATAACTAGAAAAAAATATGAAGGAAATAATTTTACTCCTAAAGATCAATATAGTAAAGTACTATACTCAATCAAAGTATAGTAGTGGATCAAATATTAACATAGCTAGTATGAAGGTTAAAAGACAAAAATAGCGAAATCATCTAGGCCTAAAACAATTAGTCTAGGGATAAAAAATAATAAGATGTAAAATATGACATCAAAAATATAAAATGTGTTGGGGGGGGATAAGAGGATGTAGTGCTTTTCTGCTGCACTGGAAATTCAGCCATCTGCAACTGAGAATAGTTTGCTATATAGAGAATGCTATTTATGAACTTCATGGTAACCACAAACCAAAAACCTATAATAGATAAAAAAAAAAAAAAAAAAGAGAGAGAGAGAAAGGAATAGGAACATCAAGAAAAATCACAAAATCCAAACAGACAATGGCCAGAGAAAGGAACAGAGAAGAACTACAAAAACAACCAACAAAATGACAATAAGAACATATCTATGAATAATTACTTTAAATGTAAATGGACTAAATGCTCCAATAAAAAGACAGTGTAGCCGAATGGATTAAAAAACAGGATACTAATTCATCTGCTTAGGAGGCCTGAGGGCAGGAAAAAGGCAGGGAAAGCAGTGCCATTGGTTGGGTGCCCTGAGGTGGGAGCTAGGCTCCCTGGGCTTGGCTCTAGGGTTGGATTTGGTAGGGATTGTTTGGAATACTACTGGGGCTTGTAAACTTGCCTTAAGGATGAAATTATAAGACAAAAACTGTGAAAAAAACAAGAGAGAAATACTTATAGACTAAAAAAAATAGAGAAGGAAAAAAATAACTTGAAGCAAACGTGTTGTGAAAACACAACAGTCTAAAACAATTATACGAACAAAGAAGTTCTAATAAAAAAGTTTATAGTGATGTAGGTCCACCTCAGAGAAGAAAAATCTCAAATGAATAATCTAACTTTATACCTAAAGGAACTAGAAAAAGAACAAAACCCAGAGTTCACGGAAGGAAATAATAAAGGCCAATGTGGAAACAAATGAAATAGAAAGCAAAAACAGAAAAAAAAAAAAAACCACAATAGAAAAGATCAATGAAACTAAAGGTGGTTCTCTGAAAAGAAATACTAAGTCGAAAAACCCTGAGCCAGACTCATCAAGAGAAACAACAGCCCAAATCAATAAAATCAGAAATGAGAGAAGTTATAACTGATACCACAGAAACACAAAGGATCATAAGAGATTACTATGAAAAATTACATGCTAATGAAGGGGATAACCTACGAGAAATGGACAGATTCCTATAAACATACAGTATTTCAAGACTGAATCAAGAAAAGATAGAAAATGTGAATAGACCAACTACTAGTAATAACATTGAACCAGTAATAGAAAAATTCACCTCAAACAAAACTCTAGGACCAGATGGCTTCAGAGGTAAATTCTATCAAACATTTAAGAAGAGTTACTAACTGTCCTATTCAAACTGTTCCAAAAAAACTGAAGAAAATAGAACATTTTGAAAGTTTTACTATGAGGTCAGCATTACCTAGAAACAAAACAAAAGAACTCAGAAAGAGATAATTACAGGCCAATATGCCTGATAAACATAGATGCAAATATCCTCAACAAAATAGTAGCAAACTGAATTCAGCAATACATTAAAAGGAACATACACCATGATCAAGTAGGATTTAGTCCAGGATTGCAAGGATTTTTCAGTCTTAGCAAATTAACCATTGTAATACACCATATTAATAAAAAGAGGATAAAAATCATATTACAGAAAAAATCTCAATAGAGGCAGAGAAAGCACTGATAAAATTCAATATCTGTTTATGATAAAACCTCTCAACAAACTGGTATAGAAGGTATAGAGGGTACATACCTCAACATAATAAAGCCCATATACCTAATTTCAGAGTCAATAATAAAAAACCAAAAGCTTTTCCTCAAAAGTCAGAAACAAGGATACTCACTCCTGTCATTTTTATTCAAAACAATATTAGGAAACCCAGTCATGAAAATGAGAAAAAAAAAAACCCCAAAACAAAAGAACATCCAAATTGGTAAAGAAAAAGTAAACATCATCATTTGCAGATGACGTGGTGGTCTATATAGAAAATCCTAAACACTCCACCAAAAACTATTAGAACTAAAATATATTTGAGGGAGTAGTTAAGATGGTGGACAAATGGTACCTTGGGCCTTCCTTGTCCCTTAAACATAGCTGGATAGAGGTGAGATCACTTGGAACACCCAGGAAAATGATCTGAAGACTGGCAGAAGGATTTCCCCCATTGGATGCAGTGTGGCAGATGTGAGGTGCGTGGAAGAGAATTGGGGAAGAAAAAAACAGAGTGTGCTGTGGAGGCGGAGAAAGAGAGAGGGGTTTAGAAAGTGCGGTATTGGGTTTGCACAACAGGACAATCTCTCTGGATCATGGCTGGGGAGTGAGAGGTACAGAGAATAGCAGGGTTTTTTTTCCCCCAAAGGGCATTTGGCACACAAACTCTGAGGTTTAGGAAGTATGTGACTTTCTCCTAAGCAGAGCTGTGGCATGTGCTCCTCAGGGGGAAGGAGCTGGCCTGGGAGTGCAGAACATGGTATAAGGATCTCCAGGACTTTCACTGACAGAGGACAAAGGTGCATACACAGGACAGATAAACTGGTTTCTGCTTTTCACTGTGCTACACCATAGATTCTGAGTCCTGTGTAGGCAGAGGACTGTTTTTCTGGGACAAAGGACATCAGACACAATGTGGAGAAGCTTTACTCTGGAAGAGGGGGTGAATCCACACAGTGCTGGGTCCTCTAGACTTTGAGTTTTGAAACCCAGATATACACCAAAGAAAAAATGCAGGAGAGCTGTGGCACAGACACCCTGACTATCCTCACTATTCTGTGAGGGCTTCCTGAACAGTGGGGTTGTAAGATGCCCTGTCCATGGATCAAGAGAGTGGGTAATGTCATTTTCCCCATCAATACCAACATGGTGGGACTTCAAGAATAGAGAGTCCCTCAGTGGAGGTGGGACCCATTTACATCAAACCCCACCTCTTTATGCCTGCCACTGTGTATTTACTAGAGCAAAACTAACTTAGAAGGAGTAGAGAAGGCCACTCCTCTAGAACACCAGCACAGCAGCACCCTAAATGCATCAAGGGTACTGAAAATATAGTGCTTTAGAGCATCTTCTGGTGGAAATAGGCCAAGGTTTATTCCTTTCTTCTTCTTTTTTCCCCCCTTGGAATCATGGTTATAGTTGTTTGTTTATATGTTTGTTTTTTCATTTCCTTCTCTCTTCTTTCTTTTTTTTTTTGGATCAGTCCTCTTTTTTTCTTCTCTTTCTTTGTTTATTGTTTTGTTGTGTTGTGTTATGTTTTTTTGTCTTTGGAATTAGAGCTTTTTGATTGTCTGCTTGGTTTTTTTCATTCCTTTTCTCTTTTTTTATGAATTAGGCTTTTTTTTTTTTCTTTTTCTCCAGGCTTATTTTAACAAACAAATCAAAGCACACCTGGTTAAAGGCCCAAACACTCCTCACTGCAAGCAAGGAGTAGCTCTGTAGAGGACAGACCACTGGGAAAGAGCAGCCAAAATGCAACAGCAGAGTGTACACAGCATACACCAGAAACACTTATTAAGTGCCAGGCCCTGGACAGTACATGACCCCTTTTGAATACAGCAGTACTCCCGGGTGTAGGAAACATAGTAAGATATCAAAACATTTAAAATACAGAAATGTAGCCAAAATGACAAGCCAGAGGAATCCTCCTCAAAAGAAATGTCCAGGAGAAATCAGAGCCAGGGGACTTGATGAAAAGACATGTAAGGACTATATCCGAATAAGAATTTAGAACAACAGTCATAAGACTATGACCTGAGCTTGAAAAAAAACATAGGAGACACCAGAAAAAACCCTACTACAGGGATCAAAGACCTAAAAATTAGTCAGGCTGAAATAAAAAATGCAATAACTGAGATGAAAAACTGAATATAGTCACAACAAGGATTGAAGAAACAGAGGACAGAGGAGGTGATATAAGAAGGTGAAATTGTGGAAAATAATGAAGCTGAAAGAAGAGGCAAAAAAAATCATTAGATCACAAACAGACTTAGGGAACTCAGTGAGTCTATCAAACGAAACAATATCTGTCTGTATCATATGTCTCTCAGAAGAAAAGAGTGAGAAAAGGGGAAGAAAGTTTATTTAAACAATTATAGGTGAGAACTTCCCTAATCTGGAGAAGGAAATAGAAATTCAAGTCCAAGAGACACAGAGAACTCCCCGAAATCAACAAAAACAGGTCAACACCACTACATATCATAGTGAAACTTGCAAAATACAGAGATAAAGAGAATTCTGAAAGCAGCTAGGGTCAAAATGTCCTTAATCTAAAAGGGTAGAAACATGAGGTTAGCAGCAGTCTTGTCCACTGAACCTTGGCAGGTCATAAGGGAGTGACAAGAAATATTCAACATGCTGAATAGGAAAAATAGGCAAACAAGAATTCTTTATTCAGCAAGGCTCCCATTCAGAATAAGAGGAGAGATAAAAAGTTTCCCAGAAAAACAAAAACTGAAGGAATTCATGACCACAAAAACCAGCACTACAAGAAATTTTAAGGGGGAATCTTTAAGTGGAGACTAGAAAGGACCAGAAAACATTATGAGAAACACCACCTCTACAGGTAAAACAGTGGCACTAAATTCATATCTTTCAACAATTACTGTGAATGTAAATGGATTAAATGCTCCCATTGAAAGACATATGGTATTGAAGATGACGGAACAGCATGGAAGGTTTTTTGTGTCTCACATCCACGAAATACAGCCAGATCAACACTAAACCATCCTGCACACCTAGAAAACATGGGGTAGACATACTTACAACAAACAAACTAAATTTTAAAACAAAGACTGTAATAAGAAGATGAAGAAGGGCATAGCATAATTAAGAGGTCTATCCATCAAGAGGATCTAACTTTGTAAATATTTATGCCCCCAAGATGAGAGCACCCAAATATATAAATCATTTAATAACAAACATAAGGAAAGTTACTGATAATAAAACAATGATAGTAGGGGATTTTAACACCCCACATACAGAAAGGAGAGATCATCTAAGCAGAAAATCAACTAGGAAAGAAATACTTTCAATGACACACTAGACTGGATGGACTTAATGATATATTCAGAACATTTCATCCTAAAGCAGCAGAATACACATTCTTCTTGAGTATACATAGAACTTCCTCCAGAATGAATCACATACTGGGTCACAAATCAGCCCTCTACAAGTATAAAAAGACTGAGATCCATATCATGCATATTTGTGGGTCACAATGCTATGAAACTTGAAGTCTACCACAAGAAAAAATTTGGAAAGGCCTTAAATATATGGAGGTTAAAGAATATCCTACTAAAATATGAATGGGTTAACTAGAAATTAAGGAAGAAATAAAAAAATACATGGAAGCAAATGAAAATGAAAATATGATAGTCCAAATCCTTTGGGATGCAGCAAAGGCAGTTATAAGAGAAAAGTATAATGCAGTTAAAACTTATCTCAAGACCTCAGAAAGCTACCAAATACCCAGTCTAATCCACAACAAATGGAGCTAGAAAAGGAAAGTCAAGTAAAGCCTAATTCCAGCAGAAGGGAAATAATAAAGATTAGAGAAGAAATAAATGATACAGAAACATCAAAAAACCAGTAAAACAGATCAATGAAACTGTGTTTGTTCTTTGAAAGAATAAACAAGATTGATAACCCCCTAGTCAGACTTATCAAAAAGAAAAGGGAGAGGCCCCAAATAGATAAAATCACGAATGAAAAGAGGAGAGAGATCACAACCAATACCACAGAAATACAAACAATTATAAGAGAATACTATGAAGAATTATATGCCCACCAACAGGGCAATCTGGAAAAAATGGGCAAAATCCCAGAAGTTCACAACTACCAAAACTGACAAAGGAAGAAATAGAATATTTAAACCGACCTTAACCAGCAAAGAAACTGAATCACTTATTAAAAGTCCCCCAAGAAACAAGAGTCCAGGGCCTAAGAGTTTCCCAGGAAAATTCTAGCAGACATATGAAGCAGAGTTAATACCCATTCCTTTCAAACACTTCCAAAAAAAATAGAAATGAAAGAAAAGTTTACAAACTCACTCTACAAAGCCAGCATTACCTTGATTCCAAAACCAGACAGACTCCACTCAAAAGGAGATTCATAGGTCCTGATGAACTGGGATGTAATTATAAGCAAACTGAATTCGACAGTACATTAAAAGAATTATTCACCATGATTAAGTGGGATGTATTCCTGGGCTGCAGAGCTGGTTCAACATGCGCAAAACAATCAAAACGATCCATCACATTAATAAAATACAGAATAAGAACATATGATTCTGTCATTAGATGCAGAAAAAGGATTTGATAAAATTCAGCATCCATTCTTGATAATAACCCTCAACAAAGTAGGGATAGTTGGAATATACCTCAATATAATATGAAAGACCCAGAGCTAATGTCATCCTCAACAGGGAAAAACCGAGAGCCCCGGTCAGGAATAAGACAAGGATGCCTACTGTCATCATTACTATTTAATACAGTACTGGAAGTCTTAGCTTCAGCAATCAGATAACAAAAATAAATAAAAGGCATACAAAACAGTAAGGAAGGAGTCAGACTTTTACTATTTGCAGATGACATGATACTCTATGTTGAAAACTCAAAAGGGTCCACCAAAAATTTATAGAACTAAGACATCAATTCAGTAAAGTCACATTATATAAAATCAACGTGTAGAAATCTGTTGCATTTTACACGGATCGAACTTGAGGGTGTTATGCTGAGCGAAATAAGTCGGGCGGAGAAGGACAGATACCATATGTTTGCACGTACAGGTGGATTAGGAGGAACTTAACAGAGGACCATGGGGGAGAAGAAGGGGAAAAATAGTGGTGGGGAGGGAGGGAGGCAAACCATTAGAGACTCTTGAATGCTGAGAACAAACTGAGGGCTGATGGTGGTGAGGGAGAGGGGAAGGTAGGTGATGGGCATGGAGGAGGGTACTTGTCGGGGTGAGCACTGGTTATTATATGGAAATCAACTTGACAATAAACTATTTAAAAAAGAAAAGAAATCCGTTGTACTTTTATAACAAAGCAGGAGAAAAAGAAATCAAGGAATTAATTTGCAGTTGTACCCAAAACAATGATACCTAGGAATAAACCTAACCAAAGTGGAAACTATAGAACACTATAAAAGAAACCGAAGAAGACACAAAGAAACAGAAAAGCATCCGTGCTCATGCACTGGAAGAACAAACATTGTTAAAATGTCTTTACTACCCAAAGCAATCCACACATTTAATGCAATCCCTATGAAAATAACACCGGCATTTTTCACAGAGTTAGAACAAACAATCCTAAAATTTGTATAGAACCACAAAAGACCGCAGGTAGTGAAAACAATCCTGAAAATGAAAAATAAAACTGGAGGCATCACAATTCTGGATTTCAAGCTATATTACAAGGCTGTAGTCATCAAGATAGTATGGTACTGGCACAAAAATAGACACATAGATCAATAGAAGAGAATACATCACCTAGAAATGGACCCACAACTATATGGTCAACTTGTCTTCAATAAAGCAGGAGAGAATATCCAGTGGAAAAAAAGACAGTGTCTCCAACAAATGGTGTTGGGAAAACTGAGTGGTGACATGCAGAAGAATGAAACTGGACTGCTTTCTTACACCACACACAAAAATAAATTCAAAATGGATGCAAGACCTAACTATGATACAGGAAACTATAAAAACCTTAGAGGAGAACACAGGCAGCAACCTCTTTGACCTCAGCTGCAGCAACTTCTTATGAGACATGTCATCTTAGGCAAGGGAAATAAAAGTAAACATGAACTATTAGGACTTCATAAAGATAAAAAGCTTCTACATAGCAAAGAAAACAACAAAACTAAAAGGCAGCTTATGGAATAGGGGAAGATATTTTCAGACGACATATCTGATAAAGGGTTAGTATCCAAAACATATAAAGAACTTATTAAACTCAAAACCCAAAAATACAGCCAACCCAATCGAGAGATAGGCAGTAGCCGTGAACAGACAGTTTTTCAAAGACATCCAGATGGTAAACAGACACATGATAAGATGCTCAACATCACTTATCATTGGGGAAATTCAAATCGAAATCATGATGAGATAACACCTCACACTTGACAGAATGGCTAAAATTCACAACACAAAAAACAACAGATTTGGGAAGGATGTAGAGAAAGGGGAGATTCCTCTTGCACTGCTGGTGGGAATGCAAACTGGTACAGCTATCCTGGAGAACAGTATGTAGGTGCCTTAAAAACTAAAAATTGAATTATCCTAAGATCCAGCAATTGTATAATTAGGCATTTACCAAAGGATACAAAAGAATATGGACTTGAAGGGGCATAAGCACTCCAATGTTTACAGCAGATTTATCAACAATAGCCAAACTGTGGAGAGAGCCCAACTGATGAAGAGATAGAGAAGATGTGGTATAGATATACAATGTAATATTACTCATCATCAAACAATGAAATCTTGCCATTTGGAATGACATGGATGGAGCTAGAATGTATTGTGCTAAGTGAAATAAGTCAATCAGAGAAAGACAGATACTTATGATTTTACTCATATGTGGAATTTAATAAACAAAACAGATGAACATATGAGAGATGGGGGAAAACAAGAAGAGAGGGAAGCAACCACAAGAAACTCTTAATGACAGAGAAAAAACAAAGGGTTGATGGAGGGAGGTGGGTGGGAGATGGGCTAAATGGATTTTGCGTATTAAGGGGGGCACTGTGATGAGCACTGTGTATTGTAAGTGATGAGTTACTGAATTCCTTTTCTATTCCAATATTGCACTGCACATTAACTAAAATTTTAATAAGAAAAAAATAAAATGAAAAATTTGGTAAAGTTGTAGGATACATAATTAATATGCATAAATCTGGTGCATTTCCCTATACTAATAATGAACTTATAGAAAGAAAAATTAAAAAAACAATGCCATTTACAATTTCTCCAAAATAATAAGATACCTAGCAATAAATGTAATCAATGAGGTGAAAGGCCTGTATGCTGAAAATCTTAAGACATTGATAAAAAAAAATAATGAAGTTGCATACCTGGGTGGCTCAGTTATTAAGCATCTGACTTCGGCTCAGGTAATAATCTCACAGTTTGTGAGTTAGAGCCTGCTTTGGGTGAGCACAAGCCCCACTTCAGGTATAAACTGCTTCAGTGAGTTAGAGCCCTGCTTCAGTGAGCCCCACTTCTTTCTCTCTCTCTGACCTTGTGGGATTCTCCTCTCTCTCTCTCTCTCTTTCTCTCTCTCCTTCTCCCTCTCTCTCTGTCTCTCTGCCCCTTGGTCATTTATACCCTTTCTCTATCTCTGAAAAGAAAAAAGAAAGAAAGAAAAGAAATTGAAGATAATACAAGTAAATGAAAAGATACTCTATTCTCATAGACTGAAAGAATATTGTTAAAATGCTCATACTACCCACTACCCCCAAACCATCTACAGATCCAATGCAATGAAAATACCAGTGTGAATTTTCAAAGAACTAGAACAAATATTCTTAAAACTTGTATGGACTCACAAAAGACTCCAAATACTCAAAGCAATCTTGAGAAAGAACAAAATTAAAAGTAATATGCTTCCTGATTTCTTAAAGTTGTAGTAATCTGAAGAGCATGGTATGGGCACAAAAACAGACACAAAGATAAATGAAACAAAATAAAGAAATAAATCCCCACACTTGTATGTTCAGTTAATCTTTCACAAAAGAGGCAAGACTACACAACGGGGAAGACAGTGTCTTTAATAATTGGTATTGGGAAAAGTGGACAGCAACATGTAAAAGAATGAAACTGACTAATTTGTTACACAATATATAAAAAAACACAAAATGGATTAAAGTCTTAAATGTAGGGCCAGAAATCATGAAACTCCAAAAGAAAATATATAGTAAGCTCTTGGGTACTGGTCTTAGCATTATATTTTTGGATCTGTCTCTTCAGGCAAGAGAAACAAAAGTGAAAATAAACAAATGAGATTACATCAAACTAAAAAAATACTGTACAGTGAAGTGAATGATGAAAATGAAAAGGCAACATACTGAATGGGAGAATATATTTGCAAATGAAGTAACTGACAAGCAGTTATTATCCAAACTATATAAAGAACTCAAACTAGTTCAAAGAAATAAAGAATCCAACTAAAAAATGGGCAGAGGACCTGAATAGACATTTCTCCAAAGAAGACATATTGATGGCTAGCAGACACATTAATAAAAAGCTCAAGATCACTAATTATCAATGAAATACTAAACAAAATAACACTTGTCAGAATGGCTATTATCAAAAAGACAAGAAAAAGCAATCATTGGCAAAGGTGCAGATAAAAGGGAACCCTTGTGCCCTATTGGGTGGGAATGCAAAAAGGTGACATCACTATGGAAAACAGTATGGAAGGTCCTCAAAAAATTAAAAATAGAACTACAGACCTAATAGTTCTACTTCTGGGTATTTATCCACAGAAAACAAAAACACTAATTAAAAAGATATATGCACCACATTTTCAGTGCAACATTTTAAAATATAGACAAGATATGAAAGCAACATAACTTCTCATTGATACATAAATGGATAAAGAGGATGTGGCGAGTGTGTGTGTGTGTGTGTGTTTGTGTGTATACATACATACAATGTAATATTACTCAGGACATACAAAAGAATGAAATCCTGCCATGTACAACATGTATGGATGGACCCAGAGGATATTATGCTAAGTTAAGTCAGACAGAGAAATACAAATAGCATACAATTTCACTTATATGTGGAATCTAAAAAACTAAAGAAATGAACAAAAAAAAAAAACACCCCAGAAATAGACATAGATATGGCTAACAATCTGGTGGTTGCTAGAGTAGAGGGGTTTGGAGGGATGGGGAAAACAGGGGAATGGGATGAAAAGGTACATACATCTGGTTATAAAATAAATAAGACAGGCAGATATAATGTACAGCATAGGGAATACAGTGCATAATAATATTGTAACAACTTAAAAAATGTTTTTGTAATGTTTATTTATGAGAGAGAAAAAGTGACAGACCGTGAACGGGGTAGGGGGAAAGAGAGAGACACAGAATCTGAATCAAGCTCCAGGCTCTGAGATGTCAGCACAGAGCCCAAGACAGGGTTTGAACTCACGAACCCTGAGATCATGACCTGAGCTGACACTTACCTGACTGAGCCACCCAGGCACCTCAAATGTGTAACAATTTTGAAAGGTGATAGAAGATAACAGATTTACATTTGTAATCAGTTTCCAAATGTATACAAATTTTGAATCACTCTGTTTTACACCCGAAACTAATATAATATTGTATATCAACTACACTTCAATTAAAAAAAAAGGCAAAATAAAAACTATTTGGTATTCTGAGCTCCTACTAGAAATTGAAGCTCCATGTCCATAAAAAATGAGCAAACTTCAGAGTGAGATTGGAAGCACTAGGACTGACAGTTGGATAAAAAGAAATGTCTTCATCCTACAGAGATTTTAGGATCTTTATTTTTCACTGCTTAAAGAAGACAGTCTTAAAATAGTGGAACTGGGAAGGAAAAAATAAGGGATAAATTATCATCAAACCATTTCAAACCTAAGACTCTTTAGTGTGCAAACTAAATATCAAACAGCGAACTAAATACAGTAAAAAATTTTTTCTGTAAGGAAAGAAAATGCTTCGGGGAAGAGCCAAGATGGTGGAACAGCATGGAAGTCTTTATTCTGTTTCGCATACATGAAATACAGATAGATCAACACTAGACCATCCTGCACACCTAGAAAACTGATTTGAGGATTAACACAACAGTCTGCACAATCTGAACCACAGAACTCAGCAGGTATGTGGCGCGGAGAGGTGAACTGGGGGAGAGAGGAGCCGCGGAGGGCAGGGAGCTGTTTTTGCTTGTGGAGAGAGGACGGAGACAAGGGGAGAGAATGGGAAATGTACGTCCACAAAAGCAGCTGGAGAGAACGTGGAAAAGTAGAAACAGCCGCCTGGACTAAACAAAAATGGAGAAAGGAGAAAGGAGAGGGTTTAAATTCCATTAAGACTCTATAAACAGGGGGAATGCACAGTCTGAAACTGCAGCTCAAGTACCTAGTGGTGCTCTGGTGGAAAGGGTGAATTCCTAGGAGAAGAGTGGGTCCAGGAGGTCCTCGGGTCACGTGTGATTTTCCATAATCCTGGAAATGCTGCTGCTACATGATCATGTGAACTTTTTCTGGGATAAGCTGGCACCCAGCCGCCAAGTCGTGGACATCGACAGCAGTAAAGTCCTGCAAACGTTCATAGGTATGGCTGGCACCTGGCCATTGCTTGGTGCGACTGTCCCCCAGAGGATCTGAGTGGGTCAAAGCCATAGTCCCTCAGAAGTGAGAGGTCGGGAAACACAGCAGCATCTCAGATAAAACTTGGGAGGGAGGTGCCGTCTGGCAACCTGACGGCATGGTCATGGATAATGTAAAAGCGAGGAGTGGACGGAAACCGCAAACAAAGGGCAGGTGTGTGGTTCCTGGTTGGGGGAGCACAAAGTTCTGATACTAGACTGGCTAGCTGGGTGATGCCATTTTCACCTTGTTCACGCATGCACATACACACCTACAGGCCATGCAACATTCCATCCCAGAAAGCTAAGCAGTACCATCTAGTGGAGAACAAAGCTGTTACATTAAGCCCCGCTTAACTGGGCCAACCTCGCTCTTCAAGAGCACCACAAATCTCTTTACCTGTTTAGTTTATGGACTATAAAGTGCTTCTGGTTTGATTTCTAGGGGAAAACGACGTAATATCAATCATATTTCAGTCTGTTTGCTGGTCCATCTATTCAATTTTCTTTTTTCCTTTTTTCTTTTTTTGTTTCTTTTCTTTTACTTCAAGATAAAAGAAAAATTTATTTTTATTTTAAATTTTTATTAAAAATATCCTTCTTTTCGACTAAAATTTTTACTTTTTTGTAAATTTTTCAAGTTTTATTCTACTTCCATGGTTTCAAATTACTCTATATCATCATATTTATTTTCTCAAATTTTCAAACTTTTTTCCCCTTCTTTCATTTTCCCTCTTTTCTCTGATCAGTCAAGCTCCTTTCAACAACCAGACCAAAAGACACCTAGGGTCACTTAACTGATGTGTGTGTGTGTGTGTGTGTGTGTGTTAATTTTAATTTTTTAAATTTAATTTTTCCCCAATCAATCAAGCTCCTTTCAATAAACAGAACAAAATACACCTAGGTTCTAGCATCATTTATTTGATTTTTTTTGGTGTGTGTGTTGTTTACAATTTATTAATTAAAAACATTTTTTTTACCTTATTAATTCCTTTTCTTCCTTCAAAATGATGAAAGGAAGCAATTCAACCCAAAAGAAAGAGTAGGAAGAAATGACAGCCAGGGACTTAACCAACACAGATACAAGTGAGATGTCTAAACCAGAATTTAAAATCACTATAGTAAGAATACTAGCTGGGGTCGAAAATTGATTAGACTCTCTCTCTATGGAGATAAAAGAAGTAAAAGCTAGTCAGGATGAAATAAAAAATGCTATAACTGAACTGCAATCTTGAAAGGATGCCACAGCAGAAAGGATGGATGAGGCAGAGCAGCGAATCAGCGATACAGAGGACTAACTTATGAAAAATAATGAAGCAGAAAAAAAAAAGAGGAAGAGTAAAGCAAAAGAGCACGACTTAAAGATAGGAGAAATCAGGGACTCATTAAAAAAGAACAACATCAGATTACAGGGGTTCCAGAAGATGAAGAGAGAGAAAAAGGGGTAGAAGGTTTATGTGAGCTAATCATAGTAGAAAACTTTCCTAAACTGGGGAAAGACACAGACATCAAAATCCAGGAAGCACAGAGGAATCCCACAGGGTTCAACAAAAACAACCATCAACAAAGATATCATAGGGGCGCTTGGATGGCTCAGTTGGTTGAGCGTCCGACTTTGGTTCAGGTCATGATCTCACGGTTTGTGGGTTCGAGCGCGTCGGGCTCTGTGCTGACAGCTAGGTGAGAGCCTGGAGTCTGTTTCAGATTCTGTATCTCCCTCTCTCTCTGACCCTCCCCTGCTCAGGCTGTCTCTCTCTCTCTCAGAAATAAATAAAACATTAAAAAAATAAAAAATAAAAAAAACAAAAAACCCCACAAAGATATCATAGTCAAATTCAGAAAATAATCAGGGAATGAAAGAATCCTGAAAGCATCAAGGGATACAAATCCTTAAGCTACAAAGGAAGACAGATCAGGTTTGCAGCAGTCCCATCCACAGAAACTTTGCAGGCCAGAAAGGAGTGGCAGGATATTCAATGTGCTGAATCAGAAAAATATGCAGCCAAGAATTCTTTATCCAGCAAGGCTGTCATTCAAAATGGAAGGAAAGATAAAAAGTTTCCCAGACAAACAAAAATTAAAGGAGTTCATAACCACTAAACCAGCCCTGAAAGAAATTTTAAGGGGGATTCTCTAAGGGGAGAAAAGATGAAAAAANTAAAAAAAAAAAAAAAAAAAAAAAAAAAAGACCAAAAGCAACAAAGACTAGAAAGGACCAGAGAATACCATGAGAAACTCCAACTCTATAAGAAACATAATGGAAATAAACTTGTATCTTTCAGTACTCACTCTAAACATCAATGGACTAAATGCTTCAATCAAAAGACATAGGGTAAAAGAATGGATAAGAAAACAAGACCCATCGATATATTGTTTACAAGACACTCACTTTAGACCTAAAGACATCTTCAGATTGAAAGTAAGGGGATGGAGAACTATCTATCATGCTAATGGTCATCAAAATAAAGCCAGAATATCCATACTTATATCAGATAATCTAGACTTTAAAATAAAAACTGTAACAATAGCTGAAGAAGGGCATTATATCATAATTAATGGGTCTATCCACCAAGAAGATCTAATAATTATAAACATTTATGCTCCAAATGTGAAAGCACCCAAAGATATAAGTCAGTTAGTTGCAAATAAAAGAAACTCATTGATACTAATACCATAATAGTAGGGAACTTCAACACCCCACTTACAGCAACAGATAGATCATCTAAACAGAAAATCAACAAGGAAACAATGGCTTTAAATGACATACTGGATTAGATGGACTTAACAGATATATTCAGAACACTTCATCCTAAAGCAGTGGAATATACATTCTTCTCCAGTGCAAAAGGAACGTTCTCCAGAATAGAACACACACTGAGACACAAATCAGCCCTCAACAAATACAAAAAGATCAAGATCATAGCATGCATATTTTCAGGCCACAAATTTATGAAACTCAAAATCAACCACAAGAAAAAATTTGAAAAGATAACAAATACTTGTAGACTAAAGAACATACTACTGAAGAACGAATCGGCTAACCAAGAAGTTAAGAAGGAAATTAAAAAGTACATGGAAGCCAATGAAAATGATAAATAACACCACAACCCAAAACCTCTGGGACACAGCAAAGGCAGTCATAAGAGGAAAGTATATAGCAATCTAGGCCTTCCTAAAGAGGAAGAGAGTTCTCAGATACACAACTTAACCTTACACCTCAAAGAGCTGGAAAAAGAACAGCAAATAAAACCCCAAACTAGCAGAAGACAGGATATAATAATAAGATTAGAGCAGAAATCAATGGTATTGAAACAAAAAATCCCAAAAACCAAAATACGAAAAACCAGTAGAACAGATCAGTGAAATCAGAAGCTGGTTCTTTGAAAGAATTAACAAAATTGATAAACCTCGCAGCCAGTTTGATCAAAAATAAAAAGGAAAGGACCCAAATAAATAAAATCAAGAATGCAACAAACACTGCAGAAATACAAACAATAATAAGAGAATATTACCAGCAATTATATGCCAATAAAATGGGCAATCTGGAAAAAATGGACAAATTCCTAAACATATAAACTACCAAAACTGAAACAGGAAGAAATAGAAAATTTGAACAGACCCATAACCAGTAAAGAAATCGAGTTAGTAATAAAATTTCTCCCAAAAAACAAGAGTCCAGGGTCAGATGCCTTTCCAGGAGAATTCTACAAACATTTAAGGAAAAGTTAACACCTATTCTCTTGAAACTGTTCCAAAAATTAGAAATGGAAGGAAAACTTCCAAACTCTTTCTATGAAGTGAGCATTACCTTGATTCCAAAACCAGACAAAGACTACACTATAAAAGAGAACTACAGACCAATCTCCCTGATGAACATGGATGCAAAAATCCTCAACAAGATATTACCCAACTGGATCCAACAATACATCAAGAAAATTATTCACCAAAACCAAGTGGGATTTATACCCGTGATGCAGGTCTGGTTCAATATCCACAAAACAATCAACGTGATTCATCACACCAGTAAAAGAAAGGACAAGAACCATAAGATCTTCTCAATAGATGCAGAGAAAGCATTTGACAAAATACAGCATTCTTTTTTTAATAAAAACCCCTAAGAAAGTAGGGGTAGAAGGATCATACCTCGAGATCATAAAAGCCATATATGAAAGACCTTATGCTAATATCATCCTCAATGGGGAAAACCTGAGAGCTTTCCACCTAAGGTCAGGAAAAAGAGAGGGTAGTCTACTCTTGCCACTGTTAATCAATATAGTATTGGAAGTTTTAGCCTCAGCAATCAGACAACACAAAGAAATAAAAGGCATACAAATCGGCCAGGAGAGGGTCAAACTTCCACTCTTCGCAGATGACATGATACTCTATATGGAAAACTCCAAAGATTCCAACAAAAACCTGCTAGAACGGGATCCAAGAATTCAGCAAAGTGGCAGGATATAAAAGCAATGCACAGAAATTGGTTGCATTTCTATACACCAACATGAAGCAACAGAAAAATAAATCAAGGAATTGATCCTATTTACAATTGCACCAAAACCCATAAAACATTTAGGAATAAACATAACCAAAGAGGTGAAAAATCTATACACTGAAAACCATAGAAAGCTTATGAAAGAAACTGAAGACACACATACACACAAAATGAAAAATGTTCCATGCTCCTGAATTAGAAGAATAAACATTGTTAAAATGTCAATACTACTCAAAGCAATCTACATATTCAATGCAATCCCTATCAAAATAACACTAGCACTCTTCACAGAGCTAGAACAAACAATCCTAAAATTTGTATGGAAACAGAAAAGTCCCCGAATAGCCAAAGTAATCTTGAAAAAGAAGACCAAAGCAGGAGACATCACAATCCCGGACGTCAAGATGCATTACAAAATTATAATCATCAAGACGGTATGGTACTGGCAAAAGAACACTCAGACAAATGCAACAGAATAGAGAACCCATAAATGTACCCACAAATGTATGGCCAACCAATTTTTATAAAGCATGAGAGAATATTCAATGGAATAAAGAGTCTCTTCGGCAAGTGGTGCTGGGAAAACCGGACAGCAATATGCATAAAAATGAACCTGGACCACTTTCTTACATCATACACAAAAATAAACTCAAAATGGATGAAAGACCTAAATGTAAGACAGGAAGCCATCAAAATCCTCGAGGAGAAAGCAGGCAAGAACCTTTTTAACCTTGGCCACAGCAACTTCTTTTTTTTTCCATTTCTTTTTTTAATGTTTTATTTATTTCTGAAAGAGAGAGAGACAGCGTGAGCAGGGGAGGGCCAGAGAGAGGGAAATATAGAATCTGAAGCAGGCACTAGGCTCTGAGCTGGCTGTTAACACAGAGCCTGAGGAGAGGCTCAAACCCATGAACCATGAGATTATGACCTAAGCCGAAGTTGGATGTTCAACCAACTGAGACACCCAGGCGCCTCTGCAGCAACTTCTTAACATGTCTCCAGAGGCAAGGAAAACAAAAGCAAAAATGAACTATTGGGATCTCATCAAAATTCAAAGCTTCTGCACAGCGAAGGAAACAATCAGCAAAACTAAAAGGCAACTGATATTTGGAGAAGATATTTGCAAACTACATACCAGATAAAGGGTTGGTATACAAAATCTACAAAAAACTTTTCAAACTCAACACCCCAAAAACAAATAACCCATTATAGAAATGGGCAAGAGACATGAACAGACACGTCTCCAAAGAGGACATCCAGATGGCCAACAGACACATGAAATGATGCTCAACGTCACTTATCTTCAGGGCAATACAAATCAAAACCACAATGAGATACCAACTCACACCATCAGAATGGCTAACATTAACAACTCAGGCAACAACAGATGCTGGCGAGCATGTAGAGAAAGAGGATCTCTTTTGCACTGTTGGTGGGAATGCAAACTGGTGCAGCCACTCTGGAAAACAGTATGGAGATTCCTCAAAAAATTAAAAATAGAACTACCCTACGACTCAGCAATTGCACTCCTAGATATTTATGTAGTATGGGATACAGGTATGCTGTTTTGAAGGGACACATGCACCCCAATGTTTATAGCAGCACCATCAGCAATAGACAAGTATGGGAAGAGCCCAAACATCCATCAATAGATGAATGGATAAGGAAGATGTCACACACACACACACACACACACACACACACAATGGAGTATTACTCGGCAATCAAAAAGAATGAAATCTTGCCATTTGCAACTATGTGGATGGGACTAGATGGTATCATGCTAAGTGAAATCAGTCAGAGAAAGACGAGTATCATATGACTTCACTCATATGAGGACTTTAAGATACAAAATAGATGAACATAAGGAAAGGGAAGCAAAAATAATTATAAAAACAAGGAGGGGGACAAAAACATGAGAGACTCAAATATGGAGAACAAACAGAGGGTTACTGGAGGGGTTATGGGATGAGGAATGGGATAAATGGGTAAAGGACATTAAGGAATCTACTCTTGAAATCACCGTTGCACTATATGCTAACTAACTTGGATGTGAATTTAAAAAATTAATAAATAAAAAAACAAATGTTGAGATCCTCAGGGGAAAAAAAAGGCCATGGTACTGATGCTCCTTGGTTACGCTATGGATTTGTCAAATTATAGAATTATGAATACAGCAGAATCTTGGTTGTGAATAAGTACAGAAAGGAATGACTATAACAATTGGTAATACATGTGATTTGGAAAAGATGAGAAAACATGAATAACCTTCTAGCATTATACTGTTTTAGTCATTCAGTATTTAAACTTCACAAAACCCATTTTTTTGAGAGAGTTTTTCTTCCAATTAGAAAATAGCAAAGACCCTGCAACAGACCAAACTAGAACCTCTCCATGTCTGATAAAGTTATATCGAAACACTGGCCAGAGTGCCCACGCGATGGCCTCAAACTTTTATACCCCAACTAGCAGATTGTGGTCATTTTACTCTCTAGTTCTAGATTCCTCTGCTGTAAAATAAGAGAACTGGGCAAGGGGTTATGTGTGATGCTCCAAATTCTATAGTAGTTTTATTTATAAAGGAACAAATAAAGCATGAAGCACTGCAGTAACTTCCTTCCAAAAGGAATAAGCCCTGACAATATGTTTATTTCATTTACATTGTCTTACTGGTCACATTATAGTTACTACTATATAGTTTACATATTTTACAGAATTAAATAAAAACTGTCTTACTAGAACCACTTTTTCACAAGTCCACTTTATACCTTACAAGGAGTGGCAATCTGTGCAAGTATTTCCATTTCATTCATTCAGCAGAAGCAGCAATGTTAAAAAGAGAAACACAACTTGGTAGTGGACTTAAATATTTTGTTAATTATTTTTGGTATGAACCAAAAGCTGTATCCCCAGGATTTTAAGTCTAGAAATGAGTTAGAAGTTCTATGAAGAGAGAAATCATGTTTATCTTCTTCCCTTATATATTCACAGAGACAAGACCAGCACTCCACACATAGTAGCTTCTAAGTAAATACCACTGAATACATGCATAACTACAGAGGTGCTTTGGAGAATATCTGATTGCCAAATGGAAGCTCAATGACTCAGGTCAACAAGACTGAGAAAACTGTATTTCGTATGGTTTTCTGACATAATTAGTAAGACTAGAGAAAACATTCCCGTAAGAAGGAAGTACTCTCATGCTTTTCCTAAGAACTATTTGTACTCTACCTTTGTCCTAATTCTTTTTACTATCCTAAATTATTTTACAGTTACTGATATAATTCAATAAAGTGTGATATAAATACAAAAGAAAAAAAAAGAAAATGCTCCATTTTCTAACCGCTATCAATTTTCTCAAACAATTGAAAGGTGACAGTGATGCCTAAAAACATGTTAGTCTCCTCTGTGTTCACTTGCTTTTCATTTGTTCATTTATCTTTATAAAGATAAATCTATATCTTTTTATCTAGTATGATTCATTAGAATACCCTACAACCCTAATAAACAACAATAATGTGATTTTACAATGCTATTTATTTTAAATTCATTTAAAGTATGGAATAAATATCTTTTTTCCCTTAAAAAGCCTGTTAATTCAACATCTTGTAAAGTTGAATCATAACACACTAACACAGAAATCATCTACATATATACAAATAATTGGTATCAGTCTGAAAACTTGTACTCTCAGGTAAATATAAAGTCCAACTGGGAAAGTGACCAAATCTCAATAGAAATTCTTCAACATCAATTAAAACAATGCTTCGGTTCCATTTTTCAAAATATTATTTACTTCATGTCTTATTAAATAGGTAAAGCTGATAAACCTAAATAAAAAATATAAAGCAAAGTTGAAATGGTCTTGATTTCCCATGAAAGAATACAGACTCAGAAGTACTGAGAAGAAATTCTTGTTTGAAACTACGATGATATTAATAAAAAGGTTATTAAAGTAAACTGGATCCTACATAGTCTATTAATCCTTGATTTCTAAAAAGGCATTAAAAGTGTTTTTTATAACTTGGTGACTCTCTTTTTCTTTTTTTCAATTCTAAGTGTTTCTGGTTAGAAAGGTTTCTAAAAATCATTCAGTTTGTTTTTCTTCTGCAGGGAGCATATGAAGCGCTATATTTCTACAAATGTGGAAGTGAGGAGTAAGAGCAAATCAAAGCCCATAACTCAAGTTTCAAATTATACATTTGAAAATCAGTTATTTGCAGAATTTTAAAAATTGAAGAAGCCTGAAGAATCTTTTCATCTAATTTTCTCATGTTAGGTAAGCAATTTTAGAATTAGAAAAATACATCATGTATTATAGGACTAAAGAGAATTAGGAAAAAATAAACAAATTAAAGTTAAAGGATTCAAAATGTTTATATCACATGCTGCAATAATGTGGAGGTTCGGGCCTTCAGTAGTAGAACTTTGTTAGTACTGGAACACTTTGCACTGTAACCCTCCTTAGTCTACATGGAGAAGGAGCACTTACAGACAAAGGATACACTGAAGTACTTGAAATGCTTTCTCAGTAAGGCCTTAGACTTCCATGAAACCCAGGAAACGTTCTAGGATGAATCTGTGACTGTACTAGAAATTTAGGATTATCTTTTTAATGATTCCACAAATGAACTGGTAGAGTTAGAGCAGATAACCATCAACAACCCTTTGAAAAAACCAAACAAAACAGGATTTCTTGGCTGGCTAAATGAAAAGATAAAGAAGTCTTCAAGTTTTTAAGCAGAAAAAAAATCTCAAGCACCCTTCCATACTTCTTCAGTATTTCTAATATAACAATAAGAGTTTTTATAGGTAGAAGGTGGTTTTCTAATTTCCTATCAGTTTTAGGTGATATTAACATTCTATGAAAGTCTGCACTTGTCATGATGTGACCACACTGATGTGTCTGTCCCTCACCCACCCTACCATCACTCAGTTCAGAGCCCCGTGAAATCAAGTTAGTGCTAATTCATATGTGTCCCTTTATACCTCTCAGGTTGAGAGGTGAGAGGGAAGATGAGAGAGAGGAAGACAGAGAGGGAGAGAGAATCACTGCCTAGAGACCTGAGTAGCAAACAGGGAATGAGGTTTGAGTTCTCAACTTTGAATACCTGGGAAGAAAGCACAAAGCACTGCATCATCTCTTCATGTGGGAACAAAAATATTCTTTGGAAATAAACTAGCTTTTATTTGCTAGGCATCTGAAGGGGAATTATGTCTTTAAACAAATCTTCAGAGCACAGCCTATATGTCTTAAATCCCAGAGACCAGGTGTGTTTTCTTGCTATAATGTCTTTTTATAAATTTATAGCTTTTTAAAAAATTGTGATTATTTCCAAAATATCTCTTATATAATGGTGACATTTCTCTGCTGGACTACTTACGTCATTCATCTAACTTATGACTAGTGAAAACTTGGATATTATCATTCTCCCAAAGGATCACTAGGCTTTTCAAAACCTACTTAACTTTTTTCTCATGCATTTTCCTGTTTCAGAGAATGAGAGAAGTCCACACAGCCTTTTCAAAGTGTGAAAGGGCATTGGGTCAGTAGTTTCACAAAAAGAAATAAAAGTGCCCTGACCATACAGGAAAGCTCTGTGTTCTCAAGGACTAACTGGCTCCTGGCATTATAGTATTTGGCATATCAGGCCCAAACTGGCCACCATTATCACAGCCTGAGAGGACTCAAATTATTAATGTCTTCCTTCTGCCTGCTCCAAGCTCACTCCTGATGCCATCTATACTTTAAACACTACAAAAACGAAAACAAAAACAACTCTCTTCTTAAATCAGATTTAAAAAAACGTTATAGGCAGTTGGAACACATCTCTTTTCCAAGTAATCCAATGAATGAAGAGAACACAAGGACAGAGAGTTCCCAGGATATTGTGACAACAAATGAAATTTTTAGATAACAAACTGATTTTTCATCTTTGAAAGACCTGGTGAAGACAAATATGTATAGGTTTGAATAGTTATTAGATCCTTGAGATAAAAGACATTAGAAGATTCTTAAGAGCCTGGTCTAGAGAATATAGTAATCAAGTAATTTAGTGTCATGCACTAACCAGCAACCTAAACACCCATTTCTCTTAACCATTCCATCCATCACCTGACAATTTATTTTGAGTAACATAGTTCGGTTTTGCCACAGCCAGACCTATAATAGAAATACTGTCATAAAGCTTACCAAAAAAATACTTTCAAGAAAAAGGCACAGAATAGCAGGGTCACACACAAAGCCAACGATAGAAACCAACAGAGAACTTCTGAAGTGATAAAAAAGGCTTCTCTAAGCATTCAGCAGGCAGATGATTCACTGTCAGTTAACAAATGGACATGAAGTTAATATCTGAATATCAACAATGATGGATCATCAAGACCAATAAGAATGTAATCATTTTGTCATCAATTCAGAGCAATTTGGAAATTTTAAAGTAAATATAAATTGTCTTACATCAAAGTGATAACATTAGACTCCTCTGTAATGAATACTTTATATTCCAATAATAATCAGTAATAGGGTATATATTCTTAGGCATGAGTTGTCTGGGCTTAGGGATACTGTGCTTATGAGAACCAGACAAGGGTAGGATTATTTTTACTCAGCTGGAAGCCAAACAAAACAATTCTATCATAAATGTCCTTATTTTGGGGCGTCTGAGTGGCTCAGTAGGTTAAGCATCTGACTCTTGATTTCAGCTCAGGTCATTATCTCAAAGTTCATGAGTTTGAGTCCCACATCAGGCTCTGAGCTGACAGCATGAAGCCTGCTTTTATTCTCTCCCTCTTTTCTTTCTGCCCCTCCCCCATTTATATGTGTACACGCTCTCTTTCTCAAAATAAATAAATAAACTTAAAAATTAAAAAAATAAATGCCTTGTTGTGGTGTACTTTAGAGAGTTCTACACACTGGAATCAATTATTCACCTACCTTAATTCCATTTACTCTGATTTTTGTCCAACTATATACTGGGTTTATTTCATATCACTAGCCATTCATTGCATTAGACAGGTCTTCTCATCTATCCATATTGTAAGCCTAAGCTTTTTTAGGGGTTAAACACTATGTTTATTAGCTCCCAGTATAATGTTTATAAATGGTTCTGACATTACTATTGTGATACTCTGTGGATTTACTTTTTGCTTGAAAGTTAGAGGCAAATGTGACTAGGTAACATTAAGCAAGGGGGCCAGAAAGGGAAATGAGGTGGTCATGAAGACTATGTAACCCAGAGAAGCAAAGCAAGAACTCTAAATAATGCCAGAAACTGTCTAGGGGAAAAGAGGAAAACAAAACACTTATTTTACTTTAAAAGAGAAATCAGTAACAGGAAAGAAAAGAAAGATTCAATAGAAATGAGTTAGAAACTGGGGATATTTTATTGGCAAAAGTCACAGAAAAGTGGGAGTGGAAGGAAGATCTAAGTAGAAACTACAAGTCAAGTATGTTCAAAGTAGTTGTCTATATACTCTCTGCCTGTATGTCTTTAACTCTCAGTCCAGTTTGGCTACCATACCTACCACTCTACTGAAACCACTTTATCAATAATCTCCTTGTTAATGAATTCAAGTGACACTTTCCAATTCCTAGCTTACTTAACCTTCTTACAACATGGAACCCTCTTACCATCTCTTGACATCTGTAGCATCTTATCTGTCTCTCTTTCTCTATTTTGTTCTTGGCTTTCGCTGGTCACACTGTTCAGGTTCCTCAAGAGCTTTCACTGTCTATTATTCTTAGAGCACATGAAGTGTCTGTGTTCCACTGATTCTATCTTTCATCTTCTCCTCACTCTACTCTGAGTGACATCACCTATTCCAATGGCTGAAATCATTAACCGTTTTTTGATGACTCTCCAGATACGTATTTCCAGGCTTCCTCCTCAGTTCCAGATCTGAATATCCATAGTTGTTTGTTGGACACATCTATTTATTATTCCAAAGACACTTTATATTCAACACCACAAACTGAACTGTATAGTTGGACCATGCTTCTCCCTTTCTGTTACTCCTATTATAGTTCCAGCTAATCTGGTCTCTATGTCTCTAATTGAATGTGACTCCAGTCCACTCTCCATCTTACAGTGAGACTGACCTTTTTAAAATATACATCTGATCTTGTCACAACCCATTCACATCTTTTGATAGCTTCACTTTGCCCTAAGATAAAATCTGAACTTTTAAACATAATCTTCAAGGCTCTTCATAATCTGTCTTGGATACTGCTTTAAACTCCATTGAACCTGCAGCTCCTCAAATGTGTAGTGGTGTCTCATATTTGAGCATCTGTACAGGTTTTTCCGTTACTTAGATCATGAATTTTCCACAAACGTCTTCTCTTCCTGACGCTCTTTTAAGTGTTTCCATACCATACTTTCTGTAACATATATCAAATTGCATTCCTATATTAGGTGGATTTTTTTGTTTGTTTTGTTTTGTTTTGGTCTCTTCAGACAGAGCATAAGTTTCTTTAGGGACTATACCTTGCTTACAATCATATATCCAGTGTACAGCATTTTGAAATATTGGCATAGTTCTAACCTATTAGATGGATTCATTTTTGATTTTCTTCCTATTATGACCTTCTGTATCAGAATGCTACTTTCTTAGCCAAAGTTCAGCTGACAAAGAATGCTTAGGTCACTTTCAAGTGTCCATCTGGGAGTTGTGAAGTGGTTGAAATATTGACTTTTTCATGATTTTCATGTTTTATGGGAATAATAAGGAAGAATAACTAAAAATGGGTCCATGTTAGAAAACCTCAAAACATTAGTACTCTAATTATAGAAGATGATTAGAGATAGTCTCATATTTCAATAAAACAGTAGTTGAAGTCAGGAGAGCACAATAAGAAAAAGTTTAGTTCTTTCCAAAGCAGGAGGTTAAAGGGAAAGAATATAAGCTATTGCATACTTGCTAAAAGCAAATACTTTTTGCAGCTTGCAAAGTAAGTTGAATCTGGTTGAGGATGTACAAGTTACGGAAAACCTCTACAAAATTGTTTGTTTTAAATGTCTAGCAATTTAAAAAGTCACACAATTGGGCTTTAGTGTTTATCCAATAATACTTAACAGAAAGAATACTCATGTAGCTACTACCACTTTCATGATTCGAAGGAAGTTAAGCAACTTCTGAGTCTCAACTTCTTAAAAAATGGGGGGGGAGGTGCCTGGGTGGTTCAGTCACTTAAGAGTCTGACTCTTGATTTTGGCTCAGGTCACGATCTCAGTTTGTGAGATCAAGTCCCACATCGGGCTCTGTGCTGTCAGCATGGAACCTGCTTGTGATTCATTCTCTCTCTCTCTCTCTCTCTCCGCCCCCCCCTCTTTCTTCCCCTCTCCCACTCATGTGCTCACTCTCAAAAATAAACATTAAAAATTTTTTTAAAAAATGGGAACAATATCCTATGAGGTTGTCAAGCTGAGATATAAAAAGTAATTAAAAATTATATACTAACAAACCAGTCATTTCTGGCTAAATGATCACTGCTGTAAACTGGCTTCTTTAAGTTTGCCTACCCATTTCCTGCCTCTTTGATGTGTGATGCTAAGATCTAGATATGAGTATCCTCTTACATATTAAATAAAAAGCACTGTTCTATAAGGATATGTGTGTATTTTTAATGTTTATTTATTTTTTGAGAGAGAGACAGTGAGAGACAGGGATGGGCCGAGAGAGAGAGAGAGAGAGGAGGAGGAGGAGGAGACAGGGAGAGAGAGGGGGAGAGGGGGGAGAGTGGGGGAGAGAGGGAGGGAGACCCAGAATCCGAAAAAGGCTCCAGGCTCTGAGCTACCAGTTCTATGTATTTTTTAAATACAGGAATAGTCATGCAAGAGAGAAGGTTATAAACACACAGGTAGGGTTATGAACTTTAGGGACATTAAATACTTATTAACTTTAGGTCACTGAAAACCTCTGGGATAAGCCTCTTTGGCCAGGATGGAAGTAGGGAAGGAGGCTGAGTGAATGGAGACTGAGAGGATTCAGAGCTCTTTCCCAGTATAATTTAAGTTATACCTCTAATGATTTTTGTTTTGAAGGGGGAGGTGGCTTTTCTTACTATTCTTCAGTCTTTTTTTTTTTTTTTGTTAATTAATGTTTATTTATTTTGGAGAGAGAGATACAGAGCAGAGTGTGAGTGGGGGAGAGGCAGAGAAAGAGAGAGAGAGAAACACAGAATCTGAAGCAGGCTCCAGGCACTCAGCTGTCAGCACTGAGCTAGATGCAGGGCTCAAACTCCTGAAATGTTAGATCATGACCCGAGCTGAAGTTGGACGCTTAACTAACCGAGCCACCCAGGAGCCCCTACTATTCTTTACTCTTAATGAAGAAATACTAATTGAACTTTCTGTATGGGTAAAATTGTGCTACTTCATAGTTTGGAAGTCTTGATGAAAGGCTTAAACATGAATGATGAACATCTGATAATGAAATGAGCTCCTAAATAGATCATTATTTAAATTGGTAGAGGGGATTTTGTGTCTGTGTGTGCTGTGTATGTGTTTATAATAAAGCAAAGGTGGGTTTTAAAGGTGTGAGTTGCCAGCCATTATGATTTCTTTAGAAGACTTACTTGATTCATTTAATCAAGGGGATTGAGGCCCTGTATCCTTCCGTCTTAGGTGATACTATCTCTCCCCTCTACTTCTTTAGGAGCCAAGATATTGGAAGTCATGATGTGGTGGGGAGTAGTGATGGAACATCTGCCCACCTGAGCAAAATGGAAGAGGCTCAATATGGAAGAGTTACTGAAAGTCTTTGGATAGGAATTTTGGATACTGAGAAATTTATATAGGGTGAGAAGCAATGAAAAAAGGTATGGTGGGCAATCTAATTTTGGAGATATAATACAAACTGATGCTAAGGATTCAAAGTTCACAGTTATTCCCTTGTCAATATTTAGCCCATTTTCTTCAATATCTGGATGAGTCAAACTCAATGCAACTTACTTATCTGAGGTAGAGGGAAATAAGAGAGGAAAAGCTGGTAACTTGGAAATGGCATTTCTCTTTGCATCGACTCTATATCAAATGTTAAATGTAAGAGTACTTATCTTTCTTCCCAAATTCATTCTGAGGTGGAGTGGGTGGAAATCCTGTAGCTTGGTATTCAATGAAATGGTTTTACGAAAGACAGTCATGCCCTTTGCAGAGATTTCAGAGAAAATGAAAAAGTAAGCCAAGAGAATAGGACTTCTGCTGGGGAAACAGCTGTGCTACATGAAATTTAATTTCAAAGGGTTGTTTCTTGCAGAGACAAAGCTAGCTGAAAGGACCAATGTTGGCTCAGCATGTACACATAGGCTGCTTTGGCGGAGGCCAAAGCAGTTGACTTATAAATTAGAAGTTGTGCTGGCTCCATAGGGAAATAAAGACAATACAAGATATCTGACCATGTAAGAGCATGGATAATCTAATATCAACAACAGTCTTCATTTCTCCTATTGTTTTGTCCCTCAAAGTAATGTGTAAATTTTAGAAGGATGCTGCAAATTCTTTGTAATCTTTGTGTTTTGCACACACCTCTTTCTGCAAAGGTAATTTACTCACAAAAAGAACTCTGTGCTAAGATGAAGCATTCCATGCACCAATATTCCTTACCTAATCTATTACAAAAGGAAGAAAGCAAAAGGGTTTGTGTTAGATATGGTCTCTCCCAATGCAGACATCTGAAAAAAAACTTCAATAAAGAATAGAACAGAAGAGAATTATAAAAGTGTTCCTTACAAAGCTCCTCTGGTAACATACAAAATGTTGATATAGGATATAATATAGTATACTCAAAGTCCTTCTAAATATTCATTTGGGTGGACTCCTCAGGAAGGGTGGTTTTTAAATTAAATAGTTCTTTCAACTCAATTATATAGAACATTTTATTATTTGTTTGAAATGTTTAAAATAAAAATAAATCAAATGTATTTCTACCTAATAGTGGTATCTCCATTCCAAAGCCATTTTATTATCTCAGTGGTACACGTGTGGTATCATCATACAAGGAATGCTATCTGATTTGGTATTGTAGATGTTATATCAAAGTGAAGGGTTCTTGCCCAGAGAACACACATATGGAAAGGCAGCTATGGAAGAGTATAAAATGTATAAGGGCATATGTTTGTACATTAAAAACAAAGTTCAACATGAACGAGAACTTTCTCTTCAAATATCCAAATGTCAATAATTAGTGTGGGGAGGAGAGGCTATGATGAACAGATATTGTCATGAACAGCCATTGGGAATGAGTGTTGGTTCAGTCACTTCAGAAGTAATTTAGAATTATGTCTCAGTTAATTTTAAGCAGTTCCTATCCTGACCCTGTGACCCATGACACTACTAGGACCCTATCTTCTGGAAATAAAGAGATATGTGCACAAATACACACACAGGCACATATATGTGTACATACACACACACACACACACACACACACACACACCATTATTCATAAATAAAAATCAACTGAAAAGAGGGGATGTCTGAAAATGGGAAAAAGATTAAGTGATGGTAAATCTATGTAATGGAGAATATACTGTAAGCATTAAAAATGAATGCTTTTATAAATCCTATTAAGGAAAGTGGAAAAAAATAAAACCATAGGACTTAGTGTATTTACCAAAAAAATACATTTCTAAAAAAATTTTCATTTAGGGATGCTACGATAATAAGTGAAATAAAAAGAAAAAGTACCAAAACCATATTGTAGCCTAAAAGCAGAGTTAAAAATATTTTCTTAGGAGTGATATTAGCAAGATGGCAAAATAAAAAGTCTCACTTCTTGTTCCCTCACAAAATCACAATTTAACCATGATATATGCATCAAAATACCTTTGCAAAATAGAATGCAGTTAAGAGTACTTAACTCTTAGAATGCAGTACTCTAGGACAGCAAAAAGCCAAGAAGAACCACATTAAAATGGGAAAGAAGAACAATTTCATCTTACCTGTGTCAGTCCCTCCCTGAAACTTCCAAAGGTCAGCACTGCAAGAAAATACCCTGACCCCATGGGGTGCCTGTGTGGCTCAGTCTGTTAAGTGTCTAACTATTTGTTTTGGCTCAGGTCACGATCTCATGGTTTTGCGAGTTTAAGTCTACATTGGGCTCTGCTAACAGCACAGAGCCTGCTTGGGATTCTCCTTCTTCCCATCTCTCTGCCCCTCCCCTGATCACACTATCTGTCTCTCTCAAAAATAAATAAATAAACAAACAAAAAAATTAAATATATTTAAAAAAAAAAAAAAAAAACCCTGGCCCTTGACTTCTTTCTCAGGGTAAAGTGAAAAGTGGAGAATACCTCTAATGTTCTGGATTTCTGAAAGGTTGCTGAAGGGATGGTTTCTGCCTTGCCTCACTCAGAAGTAGAGTGAATCACCACAGACTGAATACCTGAAGGCTGCTGAAACTAAAGGAAAGTGGTGGGTAGCTTGCTGCAGCCAGCATGACTTAGTAAAATCGGGAGAAAGATTCACAACCTACGCCTTCTCACTCAGGAGGGAGATACAGAGGGCTGCCCAAGAGAACTGGTATCTGTCTTGCCTGACTTTGGGCACTGATGGGAGCTGGCATACTCTGGATGCCTAGTTGCCACTCAGAAGAAGAGTTGAGTGGCTAGCTTCTGTAGAATCAGCACTCGCAGTGCTACAAACAGACATGAGAGAGCAAAAATTACAAGCCTTTGAAAAGAAGAATTGAAGACTATCTACCTGAGAAACTACATGCAGAGGCACAGAGAAGCTGCATCCCTCAAAAAAAGTTTCAGAGGCCCCCAGAATCTTACCTAAGCAGATTGGTAAGCAGTCTGTAAGACTTTCCCTATAAGAAAGCAGTCTGTAAAGACAGAGAACGGTGATATTAGATGTGCAGATCCTAATAAAAGGTTATTCAGATGCAGATAAAAATAGATATGGCTTGACCAAAAAATCAAAATAAACCTCCAGAAACCAAACCTAAATAATGAGAGGTATATAAATTACCTGATAAAAAATTCAAATTAGCTATTGTAAAGATGCTTGATGTGCTCAAGAAAATGATACATGCATGAAATGAGAAGATCAACAAAGACAAAATATTAAAAAGAACAAAAGAGAAATTTTGGAGCTAAATAATACAATAACAACTAAAAAACTCACTAGAATGGTTCAGCAATAGACTTGAGTAAGTAGAAGAAAGGATAAGAACTTTGACAGGCAATTTGAAATTATTCAAAGAAATACAGAGGAAAAAATGGCCAAGCATCAGAATCTAGATCTCAGCTCAGGTCTTGATTTCAGAGTGTTGAGTTCAAGCCCCACGCTGGGCTTAGAAAATTGGGCAAAGGATCTGAATAGACATCTGTCCAAAGATGACACTCAGATGGCCAACTGGTATGTAAATTGATGCTCAACATGACTAATCAGGAACATGTAAATCAAAACTACAATGATGTATCATCTCACACTTGTTACAATAGTATTATTAAAAACAAAATACAAAAAAACAGAATAAGTAATGTTGACATCCATATGGAGAATTTGGAACTCCTGGGCACTGTAGGTTGGAATTTAAAATAATTCAGCCACTATGGAAAATGGTATAGAGGTTTTTCAGAAAATAAACAGAACTGTCATCTGTTCCAGTGATTCCACTTATGCATTATCCTTATCAATGGGAACTGAATCAGGATATCAAAGAGAGATCTGCACTTCCATGTTTACTGCAGCATTATTTACAATGACCAAAATGTAGAAACAACATAAATGTGTATGGATGAATGAATAGACAAAATTAAGTAAAAAGTAGAATATTATTTAGCCATAAAAAGGAAGGAAATTCTGTCATAGGCTACAACACAGATAAACCTTTATTACATTCAGTGAAATCAGCCAGTTAGAGAAGGACAGATACTACTTGTTTTCAATTATATGAAATAGCCAAAGTTACAGAAAGAAACAGAAAGTAGAATGGTGGCTGCCAGTAGTTGGGAGCAGGGGGAAGTGGGAGAATTGTGATTATCATGCAAGATGTATAATTTCTAGAGATCTACTGTTCATCATTGTTCTGATAGTTAATACTATCTACTGTGCACTTAGAAATTAATTGAGGGTAGACCCAATGTTATGTTTTTACCACACTTAAAAAATAAAAATTTTGGGGTGCCAAGTTGGCTCAGATGCTTAAGCATCTGACTTCAGCTCAGGTCATGATCTTGTGTTTCATGAGTTCAAGCTCTGTGTTAGGCTCTGTGCTGATGGCTCAGAGCCTGGATCCTGCTTCAGATTCTTTCTGCCCTTCCCCTGCTTGCACTCTGTCTGTCTCTGTCAAGAATGAATAAACATTAAAAAAATTTTTAATAAATAAAACTTTTCCTATCAGTCACCATTGACGAGAGTATTGTTACCGCCTTGCCTCCTAGTAGCCTGAATTCCAAGCTGCCCTTCAAGGTTGGAGCTGGAATCCTGTTGGGTTTTGGGAAGTGGTAGACCTCTCATTCCAGTCAACACACAAATTTCCCATGTCCACATATGGAGAGCTAGGGAGGTGGAAACTACAGGGAGTACCCTTCAGAGGTCAGAACATATAAAATTGATCCCAAACAGATTTCCAGATTCTAGGATGAGAAGAAAGGACCCTGACAGGAAATGATCTGGTTAAAAATTTACTCAGATAATTTGGATTATATTTGCACTGTTATGTACCAATACTTCAAGATGAATAAAAATTGTTTCTAGATTTAAGTGAGATCTAAATGAAGATAAATAACTAAATGAAGATATACTGTTAAATAGCAATAGTGGGGAGAGAGGGCAAGATGGCGGAGAAGTAAGGAGCTCCGTACTTGCACTTGCGCCCATACATCACACAGAAAAGATCTGAAGCCATTGGAAACCTTACAAAACCTGAGAGATTGGGAGAAAAAGGACGCAGAATCCACTGAGAGAGCCTTCTAACGGCTACCTCAAGAAACAAGCTAGAGTACACAAGGTGGAGAGTCCCAAATATCACTACGAATAGGAAAATAAAATAACCAAGTCCCAACAAGAGAGACCAGGGGATACCATTCAAAAAACACTCTCTGAAAGGATAGGCACTGGAAAGTCAAAGAGTCTTCTTGGATATAGCAGCGCTCATAGAAAGAGAGAGCATAACAGGTCTTTAAAACCAACAAGAGCCGGAAAGCTAACTAAAATGACGAAACGAAAGACCTCTCCTCCAAAGAAACTCCAAGAAGAAATGACAGCTAATGAACTGCTCAAAACAGATATCAGCAGCATCACTGAACAAGATTTTAGAATAATAATGGTAAAATTAATAGCTGGGCTTGAAAAAAACATAGGGGACATCAAAGAAACTATGGCTACAGACAGAATGGAAAATAAAAATAGGCATGAAGAATTAAAAAATGCGATAAATGAGATCCATAATAAATTAGAGGCCTCCAATGCACGGATTGAAGAGGCAGAAAGGAGAATAAGTGATTTAGAAGACACCATTATAGAAAAACAAGAAGCTGACAAAAAAAGAGACAAACTGATCCAGGAACAGGAAAGAAGAATTCGAGAGCTCAGCGATACGGTCAAACGCAACAATATCCGTATCATAGGAATCCCAGAAGAGGAAGAGAGAGGGAAAGGTGCTGAAGGAGTCCTGGAACAAATTATAGCAGAGAACTTCCCCGACCTGGGGAAGGAAGTAAATGTGGAAGTACAAGAGGCTCAGAGGACTCCCCTCAGACGTAACCTGAATCGATCTTCTGCACGACATATCATAGTGAAAATGGCCAAATACAAGGACAAAGAGAGAATTTTGAAAGCAGCTAGGGAGAAAAGGGCCCTAACATACAAAGGGAAACCTATCAGAGTGGTGACAGACCTATCTACTGAAACTTGGCAGGCTAGAAAGGAATGGCAGGAAATCTTCAATGTGATGAACAGTAAAAATATGCAGCCAAGAATCCTCTATCCAGCAAGCCTGTCATTCAAAATAGAAGGAGAGATAAAAACCTTTCCAAATAAACAGAAATTGAAAGAATTTGTCACCACGAAGCCAGCCCTACAAGAAATCCTGAGGGGGATGCTCTGAAGGAAAGGTTGCAAGGAACAAAGATACCAGAGACACCACCACAAACATGAACCCTACAAAAGATACAAAGACTCTAAACCCACATATTTCAATAATAACACTGAATGTAAATGGGCTGAATGCTCCAATCAAAAGACATAGGGTAGCAGAATGGATTAAAAAACAAAATCCATCAATATGCTGTCTACAAGAAACTCATTTTAGACGGGAAGATACCTTCAGATTAAAAGTAAGGGGATGGAGAAATATATATCATGCTACAGGAAATCAAAAGAAAGCCGGAGTAGCGATACTTATATCAGACAAACTGGACTTTAAATTAAAGACAATCACAAGAGATGAAGAAGGGCACTACATAATAATTACAGGGTCCATCCATCAGGAAGAACTAACAATCATAAATGTCTACGCACCGAATATGGGAGCACCTAAATATCTAAAACAATTAATCACAAACAGAAACAAGCTTATAGATAAGAATGTGCTAATAGCAGGGGACTTTAATACTCCGCTTACAGCAATGGATAGGTCAACCAGACAGAAAATCACTAAAGAAATAATGGACTTGAAAGACACATTGGACCAGATGGATCTGACGGATATATTTAGAACTTTACATCCTGAGGCCAGGGAATTTACTTTCTTCTCAAGTGCGCATGGCACATTCTCCAAGATAGATCACATACTGGGACATAAAGCAGCCCTCAATAAATATAAAAGAATAGAGATCATACCATGCACACTGTCAGATCACAATGCTTTGAAACTTGAAATCAATTACAGGAAGAAGTCTGGAAAACCGCCAAAAACATGGAGGTTAAAGAACACCCTTCTAAAGAATGAATGGGCCAATCAGGCAATTAGAGAGGAAATTAAAAAATATATGGAAACAAATGAAAATGAAAACACAACAATTCAAAATCTATGGGATGCGGCCAAGGCAGTCCTAAGAGGAAAGTACATTGCTCTCCAGGCCTATTTCAAGAGATTAGAAAAAGCACAAGTCCAAAATCTAACAGCTCACCTAAAGGAGCTAGAGGCAGAGCAACAAGAACGCCCTAAACCCAGTAGAAGAAGAGAAATAGTAAAAATTAGAGCAGAAATAAACAACATAGAGACCAAAGAAACAATTGAACAGATCAATGAAACCAAGAGTTGGTTTTTTGAAAAAGTAAACAAAATTGACAAACCTCTAGCCAGGCTTATCAAAAAGAAAAGAGAGAGCACCCAAATAGACAAAATTATGAATGAAAATGGACTTATTACAACCAACCCCTCAGAAATACAAGCAATTATCAGGGAATACTATGAAAAATTATATGCCAACAAATTGGACAACTTAGAAGAAATGGACAAATTCCTAAACACACACTCACTACCAAAATTCACACGGGAAGAAATAGAAAACCTGAACAGACCCATAACGAGTGAAGAAATCGAATCAGTGATCAAAAATCTCCCAACAAATAAGAGCCCTGGACCTGATGGTTTCCCTGGGGAATTCTACCAGACATTTAAAACAGAATTAATCCCAATTCTTCTCAAGCTATTCCAAAAAATAGAAGTCGAAGGAAAACTCCCGGACTCATTTTATGAAGCCAGCATCACTCTGATTCCCAAGCCAGACAGAGATCCAACAAAAAAAGAGAACTATAGGCCAATATCCTTGATGAATACGGATGCAAAAATTCTCAACAAGATCCTTGCAAATCGAATCCAGCAGCATATCAAAAGAATCATCCACCAAGATCAAGTGGGATTCATTCCTGGGTTACAGGGCTGGTTCAACATTCGCAAATCAATCAATGTGATCCATCATATCAATAAAAGAAAAGATAAAAACCATATGATCCTGTCAATAGATGCAGAAAAAGCATTTGACAAAATACAGCATCCCTTCTTAATAAAGACTCTCGAGAAAGTTGGGATAGAAGGAACCTACTTAAACATCATCAAAGCCATCTATGAGAAGCCTTCAGCTAACATCATCCTCAACGGGGAAAAACTGAGAGCTTTCCCCCTGAGATCAGGAACACGACAGGGATGTCCACTCTCACCACTGTTGTTTAACATAGTGCTGGAAGTCCTAGCATCAGCCATCAGACAACAAAAGGAAATCAAAGGCATCAGAATTGGCAAAGAGGAAGTCAAACTTTCACTCTTCGCAGATGACATGATACTCTACATAGAAAACCCGACAGACTCCACCAGAAGCCTACTAGAACTGATCCAAGAATTCAGCCAAGTTGCAGGGTACAAAATCAACGTACAGAAATCGGTTGCATTTTTATACACCAATAATGAAGCAACAGAAAGAGAAATCAAGAAACTGATCCCATTCACAATTGCACAAAAAACCATAAAATACCTCGGAATAAACCTAACCAAGGATACAAGAGATCTGTATGATGAAAACTATAGAAAACTTATGAAGGAAATTGAAGAAGACACAAAGAAATGGAAAAACATTCCATGCTCATGGATAGGAAGAATAAATATAGTTAAGATGTCATTACTACCTAAAGCACTCTACACATTCAATGCAATTCCAATCAAAATTGCACCAGCATACTTCTCAAAACTAGAACAAACTATCCAAAAATTTGTATGGAACCACAAAAGACCCCGAATAGCCAAAGTAATACTGAAAAATAAAACCAAAACGGGAGGTATCACCATCCCAGACTTCAGCCTCTACTACAAAGCTGTCATCCTCAAGACAGTATGGTATTGGCACAAAAACAGACACATAGACCAATGGAACAGAATTGAGAACTCAGAAGTGGACCCAAAAGTATACAGCCAACTGATCTTTGACAAAGCAGGAAAGAATATCCAATGGAAAAAAGACAGCCTTTTTAACAGATGGTGTTGGGAGAACTGGACAGCAACATGCAGAAGAATGAAACTAGATCATTTTCTCACA
This sequence comes from Hyaena hyaena, assembly GCF_003009895.1. NCBI lineage: Eukaryota > Metazoa > Chordata > Mammalia > Carnivora > Hyaenidae > Hyaena > Hyaena hyaena. Next base: position 2,850,889 of record NW_024080732.1, on the reverse strand, counting down.
CCATGCACAAAAATCAACTCAAAATGGATAAAGGACCTGAACGTGAGACAGGAAACTATCAACACCCTAGAGGAGAAAGCAGGAAACAACCTCCTTGACCTCCACCGCAGCAACTTCTTACTTGACACATCCCCAAAAGCAAGGGAATCAAGAGCAAAAATAAACTGTTGGGACCTCATCAAGATTAAAAGCTTCTGCACAGCCAAGGAAACAACCCAGAAAATTAATAGGCAACCAACGGAATGGGAAAAGATAGTTGCAAATGACATATCAGATAAAGGGTTAATATCCAGAATCTATAAGGAACTCACCAAACTACACGCCCGAAAAACAAACAACCCAGTGAAGAAATGGGCAGAAGACATGAACAGACACTTCTCCAAAGAGGACATCCAGATGGCCAACAGACACATGAAACGATGCTCAGCATCCCTCCTCATCAGGGAAATACAAATCAAAACCACACTGAGATACCACCTCACGCCAGTCAGAGTGGCTAAAATGAGCAAATCAGAGAACTCTAGATGCTGGCGAGGATGTGGAGAAACGGGCACCCTCCTACACTGTTGGTGGGAATGTAAACTGGTACAGCCCCTCTGGAAAACAGTGTGGAGGTTCCTCAGGAAACTAACAATAGAACTCCCCTATGACCCAGCAATAGCACTGCTAGGAATTTACCCAAGGGATACAGAAATGCTGAGGCATAGGAGCACATGTACCCCAATGTTCATAGCAGCACTCTCCACAATAGCTAAAACATGGAAAGAGCCTAAGTGTCCATCAACAGATGAATGGATCAAGAAGATGTGGTTTATCTATACCATGGAATACTACATGGCAATGAGAAACAATGAAATCTGGCCATGTGTAGCAACATGGATGGACCTTGAGGGTGTTATGCTGAGCGAAATAAGTCAGGCAGAGAAGGACAAATATCATATGTTTGCACGTATAGGAGGATTAGGAGGAACTTGACGGAGGAACAAGGGGGAGAAGAAGGGCGGAAATGGTGGGGGAAAGGGAGAGAGGCAAACCATGAGAGACTCTTGAATGCTGACAAAAACTGAGGACTGATGGATGTGGGGGGGGGATGGGCATGGAGGAGGGCACTTGTGGGGATGAGCACTGAGTGTTATGTGGAAACTAATTTGACAATAAACTATTTGTAAAAAAAAAAAAATAGCAATAGTGAAGGATATATATGAGGATATAAATAATCTGTAGTATAAATAACCATTGGAACAAGGGCTACCATAGGTGTGTACCTGAATAGACCACATGTAATCTGACTTATCAACCCATATTCACGTTTTGTAAATGAACACAAATGGAACACAAAATATTTTTATACATATTCAATATATTATAAAAATATATAGAACATATATATTATAAAACACTTTATGCATAAAATACTTTATATAATTACTAACATGTATAATTTCTAAAATAAATTTTTAACCAGAAATAAAAAAAAACCTAAAAAAGAATTTAGGTATCAATTAAATGATCTTTTGGGTGTCTGATGTAGCCTTTGTAGAAAGTGACTATTTTGGGGATACCTTGTTAAATCATTTCATAAAATTTTAAAATTTATGTTTACCTTTTGCAAGTAAAGGACTGTTCCTTTTAGTACAGCATAAAAAGTTTTCCATCCTCGCTTCCCTCTCGGGGCTAGAAAGGGAAAAAAAAGGAAAATGTTATTTGACGGAAAATAGTATTTTAGGAAAAAGTGAAATGATCAACATGGTGTGTTCCAATGATCCTGGTCTGTTAGCTTCCAAAACTATAATATAATAATAAAAACTAAAATATTCTTGGAACTTAACTGTGTAATAGTCAATCTTCCAAAAATGTCTCCCATGTATTGTCTCATTTAATCCTGACAATAATACTGTGAGATAGGTACTATGACTCTTGTCTTTTTATAAAATTGAAGCCCATAGAGGTAATCTTAATGGTCATGCAACTAGGAAGAGGAGAAGCAGGAATTTGAACTTGGGTAGCACAGGTGTATAGCCTGCACTCTAGTAGACACGACTTAAAGACTGGGAAAGCAAAGAGGCATTTTGCAAGTGCATATTAATCCCAGAGAAAGCTTAAAACGCTCATGCACCAGATCATTTATAGCTCTGTCAAAGTTTCCAGAAATCACTGAAGTCTCAGAATATAAAAGAACTCCTCTCAGCATTTCTCCCACACACCTACCAACTGGATTATAATTTTAATTATTATTATTCCTATGGCAACCTGCCTTAACTCAGTTGCAGATCTTGCCACACTGTAACTTAATATTTTTGTTTTAAGTGTTTCTTTCAAGAGACTATGAATGACCTGAGAGCAGGTATCCTTCATTTTTATAATTCATAGTATCTGGCACAGTTTATGGCAGACATTAGGTACCCTCATAAAAAATCTCCAAATTAATGTTCTTTAAGAAGTCCTTAATTTCCTTTTGTTTATATTTTCCTGGAGTACAAAGTAGAATTTCTCTATTTTTTAAATGTTTATTTATTTTTGAGAGACAGAGTGTGAGATGCAGAGAGAGAGAGAGGAAAACAGAATCTGAAACACGCTCCAGGTTCTGAGCTGTCAGCACACAGAGTCCGATGTGGGGCTCAAATTAATGAACTGTGAGATCACTACCTGAGCACAAGTCGGACCCTTAACCAACTGAGCCACCCAGGTGCCCCTACAATTTCTCTATTGAATCAAAATACACTTTTACAGACTCTCCTAAAACAAAAACACATATCAGCAAAAACAGTTTACTATTCATTCTTAATTTTAATAAAATTAAAATACATGGCTGGAAAATTTTATTACCTGAATGCCATTTTTCTAAACATGTCTAACCAAATAGGTAGAGAGGATCACTTATGCTTATTCTTTGATCAACTATCTGGCTGCCTTTAGGCTGTCTTTAACTTGGATACTTGAGTAAGTTAGGAAATGCATCATTTAAAGCAAATCCTTTAAATCTCCTTTGACTGAAGACTCAAGAATCCTTAGGGTTGGCAACTGTGTTAATAGCCACCTACAGAACACAGGTGTCCCTGCCAACACCATGCTGATATATACACCTGGCAAAAAAGGACTCAAAACATCCGCTCTGCAGGTTTCCAGGGGAAATTAAAAAAAACAAAAACAAAAACAAAACAATCAAAAACAAACCAATCCATCTGTTTCTACTATGCAAGGTTTAAAAGTATGTACTCAAAAATAAATGATCAAAAATAGTACACCACTCTCTCCTTTATAAATAGAATCACAGATCATTTATATAACATATAAATGTTATATTTTATATGTAAATATGTTATATAACATAATGAAATACAATATATAAATATTATCTATGCATATATATATTCATATATATACACAATATATGAGTATTGACTGTATTGTTGATTAGATGTCAAATTCTTTTTTTTAAAAATATTTGTATTTATTTCTAGGAGAGAGAGAGAGACAGTGTGAGCAGGGGAGGGTCAGAGAGAGAGGGAGATGCAGAATAGGAAGACAGGCTCCAGGCTCTGAGCTGGCAGTCAGCACAGAGCCCGATGCGGGGCTCGAACCCACGAACCGCGAGATCATGACCTAAGCGGAAGTCAGACGCTTAACTGACTAAGCCACCCAGGCGCCCCAGATGTCAAATTCTGATAGAGTTGATGTGACAACAGTGCACAGAGAAACACAGAAGTGACCACAGGCTGTAGGAACTACTGCAGAGCAGGACCAAAGGCAGCATGGTGTGCTGAACCCACCACCTGTCTTAAACCTATCTTGCTCTAACTGGGTAACTCCTGATCAATCCACTAACTTTTCAAAAGTTCAGATGCTTCACTTAAAATCATGGCTAATTTACCTAAGTTAAGGAAATGCACTAGCTAATGCTGGAAAGGAACTTACAGAAAATATATTTTTTTTCTCTTACTTTTTGTTGTTGTTTAACATCTTTAATCCCCATCACCTATTTCACCCATTCCCCCCACCCAAATCGTCTCTAATAACCATCAGTTAGTCTTCTACACTTGAGAGTGTGTTTCTGGGGTGCCTGGGTGGCTCAGTCAGTTAAGCATCCGACTTCGGCTCAGGTCATGATCTCACGGTTCGTGGGTTCTAGCCCCGGGTCGGGCTCTAGCTCAGAGCCTGGAGCTTATTTTGGATTCTGTGTCTCCCTCTCTCTCTGACCCTCCCCTGCTCACGCTGTCTCTCTCTCTCTCTCTTTTAGAAATAAATTTAAAAAAAAATTAAAAAAAAGAGTCTGTTTCTTGCTTTGTCTGTCTCTTAGTTTCTCTGTTTCATTTCTTAAATTTCACATGAATGAAATCATATGGTAATTGTCTTTCTCTACTTCACTTAGCATTATGCTCTCTAGATCTATCCATGTTGTTGCAGATGGCAAGGTTTCATTTTTTATGGCTGAGTAATATTCCCTTATACATACATACCATTTCTTTGTCCATTCATCTACTGAAGGACACTTGGGCTGTTTCCATAATTTTGGTACTGTAAATAATGCCACAATAAACACAGGGGTGCATATATCCTTTTGAATTAGTGTTGTTATATTTTTTTTGGTAAATACCCAGTACTGTGATTATTAGATTATAGGGTAATACTATTTTTGATTTTTTGAGGAAAATTTTCACATTGGATGTACCTGCCTGCATTCTTACCAAATGTGTGGAAGAGTTCCTTTTTCTCTGTATCGTCACCAACACCTGCTTTTTCTAGTGTTGTCATTTTGGCCATCTGACAGGCAAGAGGTAATGTTACACTGTAGTTTTGTATCCCATGATTTATGATTGGAGCTCAGGGACTTTCAAAGGTATTCTTGCTCATGACTATAAATCTCAGAACTGAAGCATGACCCTCTGTCTGCCCTCTCACATGTGACCAGCCCAATATTTCTGCAGAGTACTAACGCTCATAGCAATAATAATTACAGCAGTGGTAATAGCACATATTGCTTTAAACACTGTTTCAAAACTTGATGTAAATTAACTAAAGCCTACAGCTTTATAAAGAAGCAATTATTACAATTTCTATTTTATAGATGTGGGATCCAAGATCTCACCTAAGCTGCAGCTCTTGGTTCCCATGGCACTGGCCACATTTACTCTGGTTTGTATGCAGGGAAAGACCAGTTAAACCAGACTCAGTATACGACGTCTTGGTTAACTTTGAGATATAGGAGTTATCTTCAAATTATTTATGATCTGGCTCAGCATGGACACTGACCAATCAGGAAAGACACTGTCCAACCATGACTGAAGGGACACCCATGGTAAATAGTCTGTACAACTGAATCAGTACATATATTCCCTATCAGCCCTGCCTGGGGGAATGTTTCCTGCCCACCGCATGTTAAAATCAGAAACAAGCAAAGTCAAACAAAACTCTGTGATTATTATTCTATATCTCACACACACACACACACACACACACACACACACACACTCTATACATTTCTGTAAAAGAGAAATTGGCAGTTGTTCCAAAGATAGGTGATACTGTAACTACTATAAAACCTTCAATATTAGAAAGCAGTTCTTATTAATGTTCTTATCTCACCTTCATTATACATTTGAAGAAGTCTTTTGGAAACGTAAAGTAACTTTATCTTGGCTTAACTATTGTCATTGATTTTTGTGAAACAGTTAAATTAACTGGTACTGAAAGCACAGGTTGTCATCATTCTTTAATAAGGAGGAAAGAATCAGAAAATATTCCCAAGCAATAAAATATTAAGTAAAGATTAATACTGAATATATGCCATAAAATAAAGCTATGCATTTTTTGTAGTCCACCAAAAGGTACAGGGTTCAATGAAAAGTTTATATTTGTACATTATACTCTCCAACTTTAATTGCTTCTGAGCCAAACTAGGAAGAAATTGTGGCTAAGATCTTACTGTCCCAATTTTTCTATTTTATTCAAAAAGCACAGAATTTTTTCCTACATCAAAATAGACTCCTCCTGCATTTGGCCACTGTGGGGAATAAGCTTAGGAACTCCCTGAGCTTGCACTGAAGGGCTAACAAGGCATAAAGAATTAGAAAGCCACAGGATGTATACACGCAAGTTTGGGTAAACAAGATTAGGTAAATAAGATTAGGTAAACGAGGCAAAGTTCCCCGGTATAGGTACAGCAGGGCAAGGGTCCCAGTATAAGACAAAAGTATAGGAATAGGGAATTTCACGATAAAAACATCCAAGATGAGGTAAAGATTAGGTATTCAGGGTGGAAATGGCTCCCAACTTAGTACAATAGCAGAAAGCTGCTTTCATAGGAAGGAAGGATCAAATTAGGTAAACAGGTAAATAGGGCTACAGGCCACTGGGGGAAGAAGCTGCCCAGAGTGGAGTTAATTAGGAAAAGAAAGGTACCTTGTTGACCCTGAGGTAGCATGCTCTTTCCTGTCCCCTAGGCCAGTTTAGGTAAACAAAGTTGGCAACACATGTATGCTGTAAGCAACCTTCCACCCAGCACCAGAGTCTTGTTTTGTATTGACCCAAACCCCTAACACCGCATATCTTCAAAACGCCCTCTCCTTCAAGCCCATGAGTTAATGTTCACAATATCATTGTCTCCTTGAGCATGCCCATCAATCACCACCTTTATAAGCCTTCTGATCCCCATAAAAATGGAGCAAGGACCCTTACTCGGGCCTCTTGTCTCCTCCCGGACATTAGCCTCTTCTGCGGTTTTAATCCTGCATCCCGCTTTCTTGCTGGACAAGACAGAACTCCAGACCCAGAGTCTACAACAGGCCACTTCTTACTTTGGGCTTCCTAATCATCAACTTTTTGCTTTTATTCAAGTTTAATATCAGAAAGACTTATTATGCATAGAAAGACATAGTATATACATTGCCTATGTTTTTCTTTTCATACTCTAACCTTTCTCTCCTGTCTGTTGGCTTGAAAGCATTCTTCTACTGCCCCAGTAAAATGACAAAAATGCCATTTCTCCCCAAGGACTAAAGAAGGTCAGTAAGCCATATCAACACTAACCAGAAAGAATTCTTGAGTAAGGCCTGAAGGCTAACACTTTTGGCCCTACCAGGTTTGAACACAGGGAAATGTGAGAATGTGATGGTTCTATGCAAATTACCTTCAATTTCCTTTAATGAAGAAAGACATTTAAAATATAATGTAATACCATTGGGGGCATTCCAAAATAAATCCTTGCTGAACTTAGAAACAAAGATGTGCTCAGTAAAGCTCTTCTATACTAGTACAATTGGGATACATTTATATTAGATTTGTAAAAAGCACGAGACATTTTTAGAGGTGCTACATTTCTCTAGTGACAGCATCTGAAATTTGGGCAAAATTCTTAAAGTATTTTCCTTACAGGATAAAGAGGTATGCTACCTTGGTAGCAGGCAAACTCATAAATTCTACATCACTGAGGGTTGAAGGTACAGCATACAACAGTGGGGTGGGTGCTTTCTGAACCTAGTTTGCAAAAGATTTAGACAGATTCATACATGATAGCCCTATAAAACATTAAAGAAGTGAAGGGTGATATTTGTATATTTACCCCTAATTTTCTTTCATAACCATTCTCAAACACCACCATAGTTACTATTAAACCTTTATAGAGTGCAAAGGTCAAGGGCAGGTCACCCAAAATGTGCCACTCTGGCATATTAATTATTTTCACTAAAAGTTACTTATGAAAGGACCAATGCAAAAAGAACACTCTAAACCCTCCTTCCTTTGTCTCCAGAAAACAAGATATTAATCTCTCATGTGAAAGGTACCCTTCTTGTAGCAGGAAGTAAAGATATCCTTATCACCAGAGATAGAAAATTTATTTATTTTTTTAAAAAATTTATTTATTTTTTATATTTCTGAGAGAGCGAGAGAGAGACAGCATGAGCAAGGGAGGGTCAGAGAGAGAGGGAGACACAGAATTTGAAACAGGCTCCAGGCTCTGAGCTAGCTGTCAGCACAGAGCTCGACGTGGGGCTCGAACTCACTAACCGTGAGATCATGACCTGAGCTGAAGTCAACGCTTAACCGACTGAGCCACCCAGGCACCCCTGGAGATAGAAAATTTAGAGCAGAGAAGGCTGTGTTAACAACCCTTGTTACTTTTTACTAATTTACTACCCCAGCCCAATTCTATTTAGAATTCCATGCTAATTGAAACTCCCAAAGTTAAGTTTTCTTTGTTGTGCCAACTCATCAGAGATTTATTGTCTGTTTGTCTAAAAAGCATAATTTCTTCTCTAATTGCCTGACTGGCCCATTCGTTCTTTAGTAGGGTGTTCTTTAACCTCCATGTTTTTGGAGGTTTTCCAGACTTTTTCCTGTGATTGATTTCAAGTTTCATAGCATTGTGATCTGAAAGTGTGCATGGTATGATCTCAATTCTTTTAGATTCATTGAGAGCTGCTTTATGACCCAGTATATGATCTATCTTGGAGAATGTGCCACGCGCACTTGAGAAGAAAGTGAATTCCATAGCCTCAGGATGTAGAGTTCTAAATATATCTGTCAAATCCATCTGGTCCAATGTGTCATTCAAGTCCATTGTTTCTTTAGTGATTTTCTCTCTAGGTGATCTACCCATTGCGGTAAGTGGAGTATTAAAGTCCTCTGCTATTAGCACATTCTTATCCATAAGATCGTTTCTGTTTATGATTGTTTTATGTATTTGGGTGCTCCCGTATTCAGTGTGTAGACATTTATAATTGTTAGCTCTTCCTGATGGATAGACCCTGTAATTATTATATAATGTCCCTCTTCATCCCTTGTTATGGCCTTTAATTTAAAAGTCTGATAGAAGTATAGCTACTCCAGCTTTCTTTTGACTTCTAGTAGCATGATAGATATTTCTCCATCCCCTTACTTTCAATCTGAAGGTGTCCTCCAGTCTAAAATGAGTCTCTTGTAGACAGCAAATAGATGGATTTTGTTTTTTTTATCCATTCTGCTACCCTATGTCTTTTGATTGGAGCATTTAGTCCATTTACATTCAGTGTTATTATTGAAAAATATGGGTTTAGAGTCACTGTGTTCTTTGTAGGATTCATGCTTGTAGTGGTGTCTCTGGTACCTTGTGTTCCATGCAATATTTTCCTCATAGAGTCCCCCTTAGGATTTCTTGTAGGGCTGGTTTAGTGGTGATGAATTCTTTCAATTTTTGTTTGTTTGGGAAGACTTTCATCTCTCCTTCTATTCTGAATGCCAGGCTTGCTGGATAGAGGATTCTTGGCTGCATATTTTTTCTGTTCCTCGCATTGAAGATTTCCTGCCATTCCTTTCTGGCCTGCCAAGTTTCAGTAGATAGGTCTGTAACCACTCTGGTAGGTTTCCCTTTGTATGCTAGGGCCCTTTTATCCCTAGCTGCTTTCAGAATTCTTCGTCCTTATATTTTGCCAGTTTCACTATGATATGTCGTGCAGAAGATCGATTCAAATTACGTCTGAGGGGAGTTCTCTGTGCCTCTTGGGTTTCAATGTCTTTTTCCTTCCCCAGATGGGGGATATTCTGATATTCTCACCTATCATTTGTTCAAGGACTCCTTCAGCGTTTTTCCCCCCTCTCTTCCTCTTCTGGAATTCCTATGATACGGATATTGTTCTGTTTGTTTTTATCACTCAATTCTCGAACTCTCCTTTCATCTTCCTGAATCAGTTTGTCTCTCTTTTTCTCGGCTTCCTCTTTTTCTATAATTGTGTCTTCTGATTCACCTATTCTCCTCTCTGCCTCTTCAATCCGTGCATTGGATGCCTCCATTTTATTATGCACCTCATTTATAGCATTTTTAAATTCATCACAACTATTTTTAAACTCCACAGTCTTTGTAGCAATAGCTTCTCTGATGTCTTCCATACCTTTTTCAAGCCCAGTGCTTGTCTAAAAAGTATAAAAGCTGCCTACCTTGGTCATTTCTTCAATTATGGGACTTCTGTTTGCACGTAATAAAACTTTGGTCTTTTTCTCCTGTTAATGTGTCTCATGTCATTTTACTTCTAAGTCAAGAAGGACCCTAATTTCTTCCTTCCCTACAGTAGACGGAGTTGGCAAGATAAAATTCTACTTGATATTTGCTCCAAAGATTCTGCAGCTTTCAGATCTTGGGACACAACTGACATATAGTCTGTAAAAGGTAAGGTTTCTTACTATGGCAGCTTCCAGGAATCTATCTGCAGAGTCCAGTGGAATAAGAGTGGTAAGAATCTTTTTTTCCTTTCTCTAAATTTAGATTAGAAGGAAAAAATACTGTGGAATTAGTTCCTTGGGCTTAGTGACTCTTGGTAAAAATTTGGTAGAATGCTCTTGGATTTACTGATCCATTTCTTCCCAGAGATGGTCATTGTTTTCTTTGTCTGTGTCTTTTGTGTTGTTTGTCACATATAAGTATTACAACAGGTCAGAACACAGGCATAGGCTCTATAAGCCTGCTGTTGGAGCATGTCTTACAGACTGAATTCATGGTTCTCATCAAACTAGCATTTACTTTGTGGCAGAGCCCAGCCCTAAGGAATGTGGTGAAAATCTTAAGACAAGGGAAGGCAACCTGGCTATGTGAGTGTGTGACATTTCTCATGACTGTTACACAGACCACCCATTTAGACTGTTATGTTACCATATATGGGAGACAAAGGAGCAAAAATTGTTCAAAGGGCAACCCCCTTACCCCCTGCACTGTTCTCAGGGATCAGCCTTTTGGGGTCTTAGACCACTGAGCCTGGGCTGGCATGAATAAAGCTGCATCCTGGAAAGAAAAGCCTCGATGTCCCAACTCTGTGTGTTTTTCCCTGCTACATTTCTTGGGTGCTCGCATCTGGGATTTGGAGATTGTGTGTTTCCACCTCCTTTGTCACAGGGGTTAGAACCTTGGAGCACCAGAAGTGACTTTGTCTGGCACCTGTGGACCACTTGATCTGTAGGAGACTAGCTCCTCCCAGCATGCTGGGCAAGGACCCCAGATGCACAATTGAACCTGGTGAGGCCCAGGAACCAATGTAGGGAGCGCTGTCCATCAGACTGCTAAGAACCAGGGTTTGTTTTGGTAGACCTATTCCTGAGAGGCAGAGGGGGAGCCTGCTCACCTCCCAGAGTTGCCCAAGTAGTTCCATAAGGAATGAAACTGCAACTCCAAGGTTCTGGGCAATGGGTGCTGGGTAGCTGGTTGGAGTCACTGTGTGACTGTGTGTGAATGAGATGGACAATGGAAAGTTTCAGACCTGACCAATGGGCCGAAGCAAGTGTGGAGTCCTGATCCGCAGTTCTGTGGTGAACTCCTATGACTTTGGGCAACGTCAGACTTCCTCGGGAGTCTGATCTGGGTCAGAGCTTGATATGCAACCTGCCAATGCTAAGAGGAGCCTGAAATATCTCTGAGAGTAGAGTGGATGGAAACGGACAAAGCAAGCAATTCCTCTCCAAATTAGACCTTTCCTTCCCCATTTTTCCTCTCTTGTGCATGAAAGTTGTCCATTAGAGGAGGAAATGGGTGGAAAGCAGAGTAAACTGACTCCTCTAGAGTGTGTGTTGAGGGACTTCAAAAAGGGATATTCAGAAGATTATGGTGTGTGTTGGGAGCCGTTTCTGAACTCATAGGTTGAGAAAGAACTCCCTATGAAGTTAAGGTAAGTTGCACAGACTCTTACTGTCAGATGGCGACCGATATCCACCCCCATCCAATTGTTTCTGCTTGGAGCACTGATCCCCAAGGCATCTTGTGATCAGGGTATTTGGAGTGATATATTCTGGCATTGAATATGCAGACTGCACCTTGTGAAGGAACCTATTAGGGAACTTCTTCTTTTGTGATTATGGGAGTAAACATTTGTGTTTCCTGAAAGACCTGTTTTTTTCTTAATACTTCCCCTCAAACAAACAGGCTATTGACCCCTGCTCACAAAGAACTAACTTCACCCTTTTTATGCTAAAAACATTGTCTGGTATGCTAAAGATACCTTCCTTCTCCATAGGATAAGCGTCTAAATCACCTACCTCAATCACTATTGATAAAGGTTATGCATGAGTCTTCTACAAATCTATGTTCTGGGAAATTCTTACATATCAAAGAAATTTGTCATCAGAAATCATTGTCTAAGGCAAATGCCACTTCTGTGCCGTCCCTCAAACACTTAATTATAAAATAAAGTTGAGCCCCAGTCAGAGCAGAGATGCCTGCCTGGTGATGAGAAAGATTCTCGGGGCTCTCTCACCCCTCCCTTGCTGACACCGTCCATCCTTCAGGGACCCCTGGACCTGCTGGCACAGGTGTGAAATGAACTCCCGGAAAGCTCCAGACATTCTGTGAAATTGACTGGCCATCATTCAGGGTGGGTTGGCCCTCCAAGGGCTCACTTAATAAGGAACTAGCTGACCGAGTATTCAGGGTTGTTGTGGGGGATCCAGGCCACACTGATCAATTTCCTTACATTGACTGTTGGCAAGACCTGGTCCTACCTTGGCCATCTTGACTAAAAGTCTGTATTGAAGAGAACTTGTAAACTTATGATGGCTCATGACATGGCTTTCTCCAAATACCAGCCCAAAACTGAGAAACCCATACTGCTGGGAGAGTCTGAAGGGACCCCACCACCATATGCCCCACTGAATCCCTCAATGCCACCTGTGCCTCCAGCTGCTGAAACCCCACTGGATTCTGCCTCTAGACCCGAGGCCTCACAACTTCTAGCACTACCAGCCTCTCTAGATGTGACTGGCTTGCTCTGACCATTGGTCCTAAACTCTGCAGGAAGGTGACTAGAAGATCAGGCCAGCAGAGAGAGACTCTCACTGTGGCAACACCAGGGAACCCTACAGATGGCACTGAGGGAAACTAGGGGACCTGTCTGTTATCATCAGGAAGGCCAGATACAAGAAGGCCAGCGTGTTTTTGTATACCAACCCTTTACTACTACAGATCTCCTAAACCAGAAGCACCATATGCCCTCCTACACAGAGAAGCCCCAGGCTATGATTGAACTAATGCAGTCCATAATTCAAACCCACAAACCTACCTGGACAGACTGCTGCCAACTCCTCCTGACCCTCTTTGACATGGAGGACTGTCACTGAATTACTCAGGCAGCCCTAAATGGTTAGAGGTGAATGCCCCGGCCAGGACACTAGACACCCAGCGTTATGCTCAGGCTCACTTCCCTGGGGAGGACCCCAAATGGGACCCAACTGACCCAAGCATAGATGGAGGCCTTGCAAGGACTGAATAGTATCAAGAAGTCATTTTAAATGACATGAAGAAAGGGGAGAAAAAGGTCATAAATATGAGTAAAATGTTAGAAGTGCCTGACCTGAGGAGAGCCTGAGTCACTTCTATGAAAGACTATGTGAAGCATTTCATCACTATCCAACTTTTGATCCAGAGGCTCCCATTAACCAGCTGATGGTCAGTGCAGCTTTCATAGGTCAGGCCCAAGGGGACATCTGGCACAAGCTATAAAAGCTAGAGGATTTTGCGGCATGAATGCCAGATAGTTGTTGGAAGTAGCAACTAAAGTTATTTGTCAACAGTGATCAGGTGACATAGAGGGAAGAATGCTGGAAGATGCAGAAAAGGGCAGACTTGTTAGCTGCTGCCTTGGTGGAGCAGTTGGAATGCTCCTGGAAAGGGGCTCCATAGGGATGAGGATGAGGCCAGAAAGGAGAACAGCAGGGAGGATCACCCTGCCCAGGATCAAAGATAGGATGGAACCAGTGTGCTCACTGTCATCAGGAGGGCCATTGCAAAATGAGTGCCCCTGCAGCTGAGTAATTATCAGCAGGATCCCAAGCAGAAAGAAGGAGGCCATGTGGTCCAGGGTTGGTATCAAGCAGCATTGCAGCATTACGGGGCCCCTGAGGATGATTTTGTGGGGCTAACCACCATGGAGGACTACGAGAAGGGCTAGGACAGACTGGGCTCTGTTTTGATGGGACCCCCAAGATCCTATGTCCAAATGAATGTGGGAAGCCAACCCATCGAATTCATGGTAGCTACTCGGTGGTGTTCCAACCCATGGGCCCGCTGTTACAGAGACAAGCCACCTTTTTGGGGGCCACAGGCAATCAGACACGCCATCCCTTCCTGCTGCCTTGAAGATGCAATTTAGGCAGGCATGAAGTCATCCCTGAATTCCTATACCTCCCAGACTGCCCCATGGCTTTAATGGGCCAGACCTGTTGGGATAGCTGCAGGCTCAAATAACCTTCAACTCCCACAGACAAGCTGCTCTGACTCTATGAAAGCCAGAGGCAAAGATTATGACTCCTACGATTCTCCAAGGGGAAGAACGGTGCCTCTACAGTTTCATAGAGGAGCCACAACAGGGACCTGAGCTGCCCTGCAGAGTACCAGGGGTGTGGGCTGAAGACAACCCACCAGGACTGGCCCGGAACATACCTCCAGTAATTATAAAAATAAAGCTAGGGGCAGGGCTCATGTGCCAAAAACAACATTTCATCCCTCATAAGGCACAGATGGGTATACAGAAGCATCTGGAGAAACTTCTAAAATACAGAATCCTCTGGAGTGCCTGGGTGGCTCAGTCTGACTTTGGCTCAGGTTGTGATCTTGGGTTTCATGAGTTTGAGCTCTGCATCAGGCTCTGTGCTGACAGCTCAGAGCCTGGAGCCTGCTTCTGATTCTGTGTCTCCCTCTCTGCCCCTCCCCAGCTTGCAATCTGTCTCTCTCTCTCTCTGTCTCTCTCACAAATAAATAAACATTAAAATATAGAATCCTCCGACCCTATTGGTCATCTTGGAACATGCCTCTCCTACTTGTCCAGAAGCTGGGCACTGATGACTATTGGCCAGTCCAAGACCAGCATGCAATAAACCAAGCCACCATCACCCTGCATTCAGTTACCCTGAACCCATACACTTTCCTGGGTCTTATCTTCACTGAAGCTGCCTTCTTCATATGCCTAGACCTCAAGAATGCCTTCTCCACCTGCCTGGCCTCCCAGAGTCAACTGATCTTCACCTTTTAGTGGGAGAATACTGAAAATGGTGACAAGGGCCAGCTGACTTGGAACAGATTGCCTCAGGAGTTTAGAAACTCCCCAACTATTTTCAGCACTGCGTTAGCCTCAGACCTAAGAGTCTTCCCAGCAGATGGACATGGTTGTGTCTTCCTTCAGTATGTAGATGACTTACTGCTGGCTGGAAGGTTTTAGGAGGATTGCATGGAACTCGGCAGCTCTTTACCCTCCTATGGGAAGCTGGCTATAAGGTCTCAAGGAAAAATGCCCAAATCTGTCAAAAGAAAGTCAAATACCTTGGGATTCACCTCTCCCAGAGGCAGCGCCTACTTAGCCTACTTGGCCTGTTCAATCCCAGTCCTGTTGACCCAACGTCAGGTTGGGGAGTTCTTGGGACTGCAGGTTTTTGTATAATCTGGATACCTAACTTCTCAGTCTTGGCCAAATCTCTTTATGAAGCCACAAAGCGGGGAGAGTGGGAACTTCTGTTATGGGAACAAGTACAGCAAAGCGCCTCTGAAGAGATCAAACAGGCCCTCACCAACTTGCCTGGTCTGGGGCTCCTGGACATGTCCAAGCCCTTCTTCTTGTGTATTCTTGAATATACTGGCATCGCAGTGGGAGCTCTAACCCAGATGTTGGGGTCATGGCATCACCCAGTGGCATATCTCTCCAAGCAGCTTGACTCTGTTGCCCAAGGTTGGCCACCCTGCCTGTGGCCACTGCAGTCACTGCCCTCTTAGTGTCAGAGGTTGACAAGTTAACTGTGGGACAAGAATCGACAGTCCAAGTGCCACATTCAGTATTGACATTAATGGAGTCCAAGGGACAATTCTGGCTAACCAACAATCAGATGATGAACCCACATATTCACCTAGATGTACTGAGGACCCTAATCCCTGCAACCCTACTGCCTGCTGGGCCAGGTCAACCAGATCATGACTGCACTGAAATCATAGATTAGGTGTTTTCCAGCCATCCAGAGTTGAGGGACCAAGTCCCTCAAGGACCCCAACACTGAGCATTTCACCAACAGTAGCAGTTTTGTGAAAGAGGGAAAATGTCTTGCAGGTACTCCGTGGTGTACCTGTCCTAAAGGGAGGCTAGTTATTACAAGCAATAAAACTCGGGACAAAATCTGAATGTTAAAAATAAAGTTGTAAAAGATTTACAGAAAAGGAACCTTTGGAAATAACTGTTTTTAAGTTTTTATTTATTGTGAGAGAGGGAGAGAGAGACCGTGTGCATGGGTGAGGGGCAGAGAGAGGGAGAGAGAGAATCCCAAGCAGGTTCCACGCTGTCAGTGTGGAGTCCACTGAGGAGCTGGAACCCATGAACTGTGAGATCATTATCTGAATTCAAATCAAGAGTCAGTAGCTCAACTGACTGAGCCACCCAGGCACCCTTAGAAATAAATTTTTATAAATGTGGTCAGTACCTGCTAAGATTAAAATAAATTTATTTAGGAATGAGTTTTAATATCAAAAGTACACTGGTGCAGAAATAGAGTTTGCTTTTTCTCTCTGTAAAAAGGAAAAGGTTTTCTTAGATTATTAGTTTGCTTTTTATAAAAAATTATAAGCAAAATTTTCTTTACTTAATGTAATCTACCTAGAAAAACAAAGACTCTATATAATCAGGTCTTTGATTATTCAGGAAAACAGAATCTTTTTAGTATTAAAAGAGCTATGTTTTGCTCACAACCATGTAACCTTCTGTATCTGCCTTTAAAATCCTTTATTGTAACTTTAGTTAAATAGGAAATTATAGTTTCATAATGATCTGTGATCCTAATACAATATTCAACCTTTGGATGTTTTTTTGACAAATTTCCCAAAATCACATTCTAAAATGAAGCTTTTTGACCACAATCTAACTGTTCAATAAGGGCCCTGGAAGATTTTAAAGGATGTGCTCTCCTCATAGAAGAGAGATATGAAACTAAATAGACTTATTTGTTATGTTAAATTACATGGGAAGCATTGTCAAACAGGTGTTACTAAACCCCTCTGGATTATATCTGTGTAGATATATGTTATTAAAATAAAGGTTCTAAAAATTACATAAAACTACTAGAAATCTGATTTGCCCTGTTACATTACTGTCTTGGAGAATTATGTGTTGCACGTCACAGAAATAACCAAATTTCCTTGTTAATTGCATTGTAATGAACTCTAATCTGATCTTTAACCATGGCCATTTTTAAGTCTTTTATAATTTACAACAGTTATGCCTTAACTCAGATGTGTTTACAAAAGCTTTCTGCAAATGTATTTCATTTTCAGTGAGACTGAAGGAAAGAACACATTTCTGATAACCTTATAATCATAAAACTGACACTAGGTAAAAATTTCTGGAACTAGTAGAAGAACTGGATTCAAGCAAAAGTAGAATTAATAACATGGGACTGAATGAATGGAGGAGGATGGTTATAATTCTTATAACATGGTTTTGAAACACCGCTGATTTTCTTAATGTTTTATTTTTCCAGATTTTAGGAGAGCTTTTCTCTTATAGTAACTATGACTTGGAGCAATTTGATAAAATATACCTGTGTGAATATACTGAAACATTTATCTTTTTCTCCCTACCAGATCGTTCCAGAATTCTAAAACTCTTAGTATTCTTGTATTTTCATGACAACATATTTATTTGCCTAAGTTCAAGAAGAACCTGTTCCCTTGGTAACAGGACACAATTGGAAACATTCGTTATATCATCAAGGCCTTGATTGGAATGTCATATTTGAGGGAGATAATGTTTAAACTCAAGATATGACCAGACAGTTTAAAGGAATTAAGGTTTACTAGGTGGAGCCAATAAATCCCCTTGGAAAAACAGTCTGATACTTTGCTTACAGGGTCCCAAACAGCCTTACCAGTTGAGTAAAGAAGGTTACTTCCTGTTAGGTGTAAGAATTTCAAGATATTCTGAGGATCTTGAGAAGAGAGTTATTAACCCAGATATATAAGTATAACAAGGCTAAATCTGATGGCACGTATTTTGCTTGGTTTCTGGCCTAAAGAAGTTGTTAAAAGTTTAATCTTTAGATTCCTTATAAAAACTTCCAGCATGGGGCGCCTGGGTAGCTCAGTTGGTTGGGTGTCTGACTTCAGCTCAGTTCATGATCTCACGGTTTGTGGGTTTGAGCGCCACATCAGGCTCTGTGCTAACAGCTCAGAGCCTGTTTCAGATTCTGTGTCTCCCTCTTTCTCTGCCCCTCCCCTGCTCATGCTCTGTCTCTCTCTGTCTCAAAAATAAATAAACATTAAACAAAATTAAAAAACCCAAAAACCAAACCAAAATAAAACTTCCAGTGGAGCATACTTAAAAGCACCTATATGCCTATATGATCAATTGCTCTTATTGCACTTAATAACCAGAACAAGTTCATTTTTTTAACTCGACTTATTTTGCAAACTAACTAGTATTAATTTGGCTATCTTTGGAAAAATGAGGGTGATATAGAAGAAACAATATTATATTTCAATAACACACCTTTGTGGATATTGGATTCCAATATAGTTCATTATAAACTGGACTAGTTTGGAGGCTACAACTCTCCAAAATAACATTTAAAATGTTTTCCAACATCCTTTTGGCTTGGAATCATTTGATTACTAAAACTGTCCTTCTTCCTATAACTGATTATGAACAACTTCATATCAATCAGTACAATATCTTGTATATAGGCAATCTTCATGCCTGCTGCTCTGTGGGCCACTCAAATAGATCAGTAAAGACACTTGAATTACAAAATAAGAAAATCTGTCAGATTGCCACTATCTGCCCTCACTCTATTCTAAAGATGCTTTAAGCCTGACATCTAGAAATCTTCTTGATTAGCTCTCAAAACTTAAAAACTAGTTTATAATTTGATCTATCATATATCATTGTTTTTCTTTTGTTTCCATGCCTCTTATTACCTGATTTTTTAAGCCATAGGCCTAAGTTTGAGAACATACTTACATCACCGCTTTCTGAAATGAGTTTAATTGAAACTGACTTATTTTCAGAACTAGGAGACTGGTTCAACAAGACAGAACAATCTACCAGTTCAACTTTTAATGTGTGAAACTTCCAGGGTACTTCAGGCATCAAGGGAAGGCTGCCCAAAATGTGCCAGTTTGATATATTATCTTCAATAAAAGCTACTTGAGAAACAATCAATGCAAAACAAAAACAAAACAAAAAGCTCTGAATCCCTCCCCACCATATACACTTTGTCTACAGAAAGCAAGAAATAAATCTCTCATGTAAAAGATACCATCTCTGTACAATGAGGTAAAGAGACATCTTTATCACGAGATAGAACATTTAGAGACGAGAAAACTGTATAAACCACCCTTGCTGCATTTTAGATCACTACTTGAAGCAATGGAATGGAAGCTCTACATAACAGAAGTTACCTTTGGGAGATGCGTCACACTAAATATTAAGCTACTGACAGTATCTCCAGATTTATAACAGAGTGGTAGAAATAAAATAGTACTATTACTAACTTATATTTCTACATCATTTATATTCAAAAAATTTAAGGCAATTTGCATATTTTTAAAAATTTTAATTCTTTTTATATTTATTTTTGAGAGAGAGAGAGAGACAGAGCATGAGCAGGGGAGGGTCAGAGAGAGGGAGACACAGAATCTGAAGCAGGTTCCAGGCTCTGAGCTGTCAGCACAGAGCCCAGTGTGGGGCTGGAACTCACAAACTGAGATCATGACCTGAGTTGAAGTCAGAAGCCTAACTAGCCGAGCCACCCAGGTGCCCCTGCACACTTTTTAAGTCAATTAATCCTTACAATCTTTCTCTTTGAGACTGGGAGTTGTTATATGCAGTCAACTATATTTTATATATAAAAAAAGTGGCAGCCTTAAAGAAACCAGAAGTACAACCTACATCTGTTGTTTTACCCAGAAAAATATTTTCTTCTTTTATATGATAGGAATAGGTTCCTGAGAACAGAACATGAAACAAAAGAGAATTGGGAAAATATCCTACATAAGAATGTCCCCTAGTGGGCCAAAGATCATTCTGGATATGGTTCTGTGCCTTTAAGAAATCAAGACTCAAGCAAGGTGTATGGGTGGGTGAGTTGGTTAAGTATTGGACTCTGGGCTTTTGATTTCAGCTCAGGTCATGGTCTCACAGTTTATGGGATTGAGCCCTGCCTCGAGCTCTGCACTGACAGCATGGAGCCTGTTTGGGGTTTTATCTCTTTTGCTCTGCTCCTTCTTCCAACTCTCTATCAAAATAAACAAATAAACATTAAAAAAAAAATCAAGACCCTTACCTAAATTGGTCTTTCTGGAATGGCAGAAAGTACTCTGAACTGGTTGCCGAGAAACTTTGATTTTATTTATACCTTTATATCCACTATTTTTTCGGTTTTGGACAAGTCATCTAACATCTTTGGTCATAAATCTATAAAATGAATATGCTACACCATAATATAATTACTTTCTAATGTTTTTAGAATTTTGTTACATAAGGATTAACAGGACACAGACCCTACCCCTATATAGAGTTTGTATATAGAGGCGATCACATTAATAATAAAACTTAATACAACAAGCTGTATAAACAAATGCACTAACCTAAGAAAATAAAAATGGTATTTCAAGTTGTTAAAGAGAGAAAAGAAGTCATTAATTCTACTAATGAGTAGGGTTTAGAAGTCAGAGAAGATTTTAAATAAGGATTTAGTTTTCAGCAGCACTTTGAAGGAAAAAAAAAGTTTTCTTTTGATCTCTACTTTCCCTACAGTATATCTGGACTAAGACACTGAATTAAAATATGAACCTCAATTATGGAAGTCACATAACACTGCTAATAACCACCATCCTTTAACAGGATAACCTCTGGACAAAAGTCAACAGTATTTTTTACAGAAGTCATCTGGTTTGAAATTTTGGTTTTATCAAAGTGATCTTGGGCAAGTCACTTAGCCTCTTCATGCCTCACCTTCTTTTGTCTGTAAAATAGGAATTGAACAATATTTACTTCTAAAATTAATAAACTTTTAGAAGTGTTTTCTTCTTTAAGGACACTGTCTACTAAAAGAAAATGTGTGCAATTTCCATGATAAAACACAAAGACTTGCTTTTTAAACTTCATTCATGTATTCAGAACTTTTTCTTTGTTAAAGTCAATACTTTGAGAAGAAACATAAACCCCTCACAATATTGATAAATTTTTAACAGATAGAGGGTACAGCTTTCACTCTTAATTTAACTTGGGAAAACGCAACACATTTATTAACATACTTGTTTCTATATGTCTCAGGCTCTGCCTTAATATTGGAGCTATCAAATATGATGGCAAATAATAAAAATAAATAATGGGAGAAAGGACAAAAGCTGATGGATAACTTTTTATTTTAATATTTGCCAAGTTTCTTCTATTTTTTTAAATTCATTTATTTATTTGAGAGAGAGAGAGGGAGAGAGCATGTGGGAAAGGGACAGAGAGAGAGGGAGAGCCCCCAAGCAGGCTCCATGATGTCAGCTCAGAGCCCAATGAGGGCTCAATCTCATGAACTGTAAGATCATGATCTGAGCTGAAATCAAGAGTTGGATGCTTAATCAACTGAGATACCCAGGCATCCCATGATGCAGAACGTTTTTACCCAAGTAATAAGATACAAAAATGTACAAACCTATCATATAAACAAATATCCTTCTCCATTTAGGTAGAGATAGTTTCACTGGTAGCCATTGTTGAAGCACAGGAATAATTGAAATGATTATGCTGAGTTGCAGAAGAGGGCAGAACATAAGAACATATCACCATAAACTACGGGTTGTAGGAAAAGCATGCAGGCAGCAAGAAACACAAAGATGACTGTGAATATATTTTCAGGAAAAAACACGAAATGGTAGCCATATAACTATTTTCTGTTTCTTTTCCACTTTTAAAAACCTTTCATTTTTTATAGCTGAACAGAGCTCCCTTCTATTTGCTAGGTGGGATGCTTCCTGATTAATGAATCACTTAATAAACCCAATTAGATCTTCAAATTTACTGAACTGAATAATTGTTATTTAAACAAATTTGATGACAGTGTTTGGGACTGAAGGAGAATGAAAAAAATGTGTGGTACTCACATACCATTTGAGTTCATTGTCTTTCTTGTTGTTTCCAAGGGCTGTGGGTAGGTTCCCTCTTGGTTCTGAGCTCCTTTCTCTTTGCTTTGAGCCCCAATCTAATTGGCTTTCCTTTACAGGGCATATCAGTTTGAGCTGGCAGATGGTTCTGCTCAGAGCTAAGCCTTGTAGCCTTTAAGACTGAAATTCATAGGTTTATTAGTGGAAGACCCCAGCCCTCTATTCTGTCTCCAGATTCCATGCAAGGAACTACTGCTGGCAGTTTAGTCCTCAGTTTCCCATTTGTTTGGAATCCTTCCTGGGTTGTTCCAACATTGGGAACTGTTGGTAGAAGCTGTAGTTCTGCATTTTGTTTGGAATAAGTCTGCAGTCATCATTCCATGGGTTTGCTGTAAACCAGCCTTTCCTGAGTCCAAGGTTTCATTTGGAATTTGTGGTGTGCACAGGACTTTCTCTTGGCCAAGACAGTATAATACCTCTTGGTTACTGCTGATATATTAAGTGCACATATTTGTTTGTCTTGTTTGTGCAGATAAAAGCTATTGCTAACAGGGATCTCAAAGGCCAAAAGGCCACAAAAATTGGTGGGTACAGGTCGAGCATTTAAGAGTTGTTAAGAGTGCTCATCTCTTAACCCAAAGAGTCCTATGTTAGGAAAAGTTGGTCATGGAAAGGGGTGGATTGACATTATATCAATGTCAACCTCAAGAAAATTTCTGTGCAACAAGGTACACTGTGAGACACCGTACAAATCTAACCCTGTGGCATAGCCTTCTTTGATATTAATTTGGCTCCAAGAGACCCAAAGTCTTAGTTAAAAGACAAATTATAAATAGGGGAGCCTTGGTGGCTCAGCCAGTTAAGCATCTGGTTCTTGGCTTTGGCGCAGGTCATGCTCTCACGGTTCATGGGTTTGAGCCCTGTAACCAGCTCTGCACTGACAATGTAGGGCCTGCTTGGGATTCTCTCTCTCTTCAATCTCTGCACCTCCCCTGCTCAAACACTCTCTCTCAAAATAAGTAAACCTAAAAAAATAATAAATAAATAACAATAAAACGGGATCCTTAAAATCCAGATTTAGTTAAGTGTACCACCTTCCAGCACATCTGCATATTATTTTATATCTGAGAACTATGGTCCCAGAAGCTATAAATATGTACAAAAATGGCAATATCTTACTAAGTTTCTTTTGTGTCCTGAAGAACCTGGCTTGATAACTGTCAAGCTAGGGTCCCCAAAATAAGGATAGATAGAAATGTGAGTTGCACTCCATTTGCAACTAGGATCTTACTGAACTGTGAGCCCACAGGGAAATTACAATACAGAATTACAATTGCCATTATAGGAGCATTCTGATTAGATAAGGTCATTTAAGAAGTGAACTTAAAAGCAAAATCTTCAGAATTCCCAAAATAAGTTCATTGAAAGTTTCACTGTAAAAACCTGATAACAAATTAAAGACAAGAGGTACCTGATATGAAAGACTACAAAGACTTTAAGATTGATATAACCCCCTTGAGTACTCATTCTAGTGACCCTCTGAATAGATTTCCAGCTCTGAAGACTACAAGACTGTAAACAGAAGCTCACAAAAGCCACCCCCATATCTACCTTCAAAGGAGGGCCCCCATATGTGCCTCTCCCAGAGTCAATTCTGAGGGTTTTCCTGGTATGTTGTTACATTATTCCCTTAAGCAGCCAAGGGAAAACTAAAATGAAAGAAATTGTCCTTTTAAGTCTTCAAAACCAGAAATGCAGCTCTAGAGGCAATTAAAAATTCATCTATTCCTTCCACAGATCTCCAAAGCTCCCCCATTTAACTCAAAGACTTTTAAATACTGGTCTTAGGAAAACAAAACTCTTCTTGGAGGAACTTGCATTCTTTTCTTGCACCTTTGAGATGAAAATATTAGAAGCACAAACCTCAGGGAAGTAATTCTTTTTAGAAATAGAATGAAAGAGCTCGGCAGGGGGCCTGGAATTGCCCAAGGGGGTTGCCTGGGAAGCTGTGTCTAAGGCAATTTCAGCGGGGCGCGCGGACGAGGATTTTGAGATTGGAACTGGCCTGGGTTGAAGAGTGCAACCAACTTCGGCTGCGCCCCCGGTACGGGGAGTTTACACGCCCAAAAAAGCGAGGTGCAGCGCTTGCTTCAAGAAGGGACTGGAGCACCGTCACTCTCCTCCCCACAACCGCCAAGGCAGAGCTCCCGCCTGACGCACTGGATCACGCCACGCCCATCCCTGCCTGAGAGGGCTACCTCAAGAAACAAGCTAGAGTACACAAGGTGGAGAGTCCCAAATATCACTACGAATAGGAAAATAATATAACCAAGGTCCCAACAAGAGAGACCAGGGGATACCATTCAAAAAACACTCTCTGAAAGGATAGGCCCTGGAAAGTCAAAGAGTCTTCTTGGATATAGCAGTGCTCATAGAAACAGAGAGCATAACAGGTCTTTAAAACCAACAAGAGCTGGAAAGCTAACTAAAATGACGAAATGAAAGACCTCTCCTCCAAAGAAACTCCAAGAAGAAATGACAGCTAATGAACTGCTCAAAACAGATATCAGCAGCATCACTGAACAAGATTTTAGAATAATAATGGTAAAATTAATAGCTGGGCTTGAAAAAAACATAGGGGACATCAAAGAAACTATGGCTACAGA